>NC_034409.1:75765211-75893570 GCF_002078875.1 Numida meleagris
GGCCGCTCGCGGGGCTGAAGCGGGTGGGGGAGGGGCGGGTAGCGCGTCCCGCTTCCCCATATAAGGAGGGACCGAGGGTGGGCGTCCGATTGGGCCATTCAAATGAGCAGTTTGCCTGGCAACAGGCTTCCCATTGGTCGGCGGGGGGAGGCTCCGCGTGGGGGAGGGGGCGCGGGGACCGTTGCTGCAAGGAGAGGGGAGGGCACGTGGGGATGCGGGCGCGGCGCGAGGACGGAGCGCGGGCCGAGAGGCGGCGGTGGCCGCGCCGCGCTCGTTCCTCGGCCCCAGTCCCTGCTCTCCGTAGGCCCGCGCTCCCGCGGCCGGCGGCGAGGGCAACGGGTGACGTTGCGGGGCGCTGCGAGCCCGCTGCGCGTCATCGGCGCCTAAACCCGAGCTCCGCGCTGCGGGAGGCTCGTCCGCGGCCGTGCGGCAGGGGCCGCAGCGGAGCACAAAACCCGAAGCTCTCTGCGGGGCTCCGCGGCCGCTCCACGGGCGGCCCGGCCCGGACCCGGCCCTCCCGCCCCCTGAGCCCGCCGGCCGGGCGCTGCCGCGGGGCTGACGACAGCGCCGCCGCCTGCGTCGCTCGATTGTTGAGGCTGGCGCGAGCCGCTCGCGGGGAGTGAGAGGCGTGCAACGGCGCCACCTGCCGGCCCGCCTTGGCGCAACTGTGCCGGGCGAGGGGGGCCACGGCCGAGCCCTGGCAGAGCCGGTGCCGGGCCCGGGGCAGCGGCGGGGGCTTGGGGACGGGGAGGGTCTCACCGTCACGGGAGGGTGAGGTAAGGGAGGAAAGCCCAGCCCAGCCGCACGGCGGTGGATCTCATTTAGAGCGAGTCTTCTCTGCCGGGTGGTCGGTTGAGTCTCTTGTTTGCAGGAATTTGTGACTGAGGAAATTGATGCTATAGCCATACTTCGTGCTTGTGTTTATCAGCTTGAACAGACCAGGCTGGCTGAATTCCCTTTACCTTTCCCAGAAGACCTCTACTGTCCTGCTCAGTCTCAGGCATATAGAAATCTACATGAGGCATATGAGCCCTTTAAACTCAGTATACATCAGTGCTATGTCTGAACCTAGAACTGGTGATCTGAGCTCCATCAGGTGTGCTTCAGTTTGAATATTTGACATAAAGAGAGGTTGGTACTTAGAGAACAGGGAGAATAATAAGTACATATCTCCTAAAGGGAAGTAGGAAGGAGATGGGATAAATGATCGCGTGTGACACAGAGGTGGGAGGTCCCTACCTTGTCATCTGTTGTCTCCTCCACAGCTACAGCAGCTTCCCCTCATGATGTGACTAAGCTGTGTTCTTCCTAGCTGTATACAGTATGTGCTGCCTGCCCCAAGGAAGCTGTGCTTAACTCAGACATGCAGATCCAGACTAATAGAGGGAGAACAAAACATGAAAATACATGCATTCATTGTTTTTCCTCCTGTTTCAGAAGCCACTCTTGCCATCTTCTCAGGTCTACATGCTGTCAGCATTTGAGCCCAGGCATTTGGTTCTGCTTTCATCCCTCTTTTTCTGCAAGAAACAGAAAATCTTAATTTCTGGAGCTATACTCAAAAATAGGGGAAAAAAAATGAAGTTGATGTCATTCTCTGCTTCTCCTTGTCAGAGATGTATGACTCATGGCTCTGCTGTTCTTTGCACCAATCCAGGATTTTTGTCCTTATCTCTACATCCTCGACTCCTCCACATGCAAAGCTTTCCCATCATGCATCCTGTACCAGAGACATCCCCATGCTAATGCACAAGCAGGCCTCAACACAACATCCTAGAGGAGAAAAAGTGAAGATCATATTCGGTGATGATACCGTGCCCAAAGAGTTATGTTGACACAGGCAACACGCCCTCAGATGCAAATACACAAACGGCTGTTTATGGGAGGGAAGTGTGTTTCCAACCACCTGTGAAAGGGACCGTTTGGTTAGGTCTGTGACCTCTTCCTTCCCCCTCTGTGCACTCCAGTACTCAGTGCGCAGTCATGCTTCTTCCTATTCGCACTCCCCACCATATTCTCTTTGCAATTTTTACTCAGATCTGTTGATTCTGAACTTTTGCCAGTTCTGTACTCTTTGCCAGTGTTGTTCCCATGGCTGTTGCTCCCATGTTCTCTCTGTTTTCCCTTATTGTATGTACAAAATTCAGCTCATGTCCCCCTTCGTTCTTCACATGTCCCATTTTTCCCTGCATGCCTGTAGCAGATAAGTTTTTTCCCTTATATCCTACGTGAAACTCTTCTTCATGCCCTGGGACATGCCTGCTTCTGTATGCCAGCTACTCAGATTCTGATAGTGGGATTCCATTGGCTTCTAGCGTGCGATTCCTTCCCTTAGGCCCTGTGGGCATCCTTTCCCTGACTTGTGTACATCTTTCTCAGGCCTTCTGTTCCTCCATCACATTGCTACCGCTCTGCATTTTGTCTGCTGGATCAATTTACAGCTTTTCTCTGCTCCTCTCTCGCATCTGATTTTTTCCCTTTTTGGCATATGCAACTATACTCATCATGCAATGTGCAGATGTAAGTCACTTTTCAGTACGTTCAGCAGGCTTTGCTTCAAGCTGCTTTGCAAACTCAGCAGAATATATTCTGTCTTTTTTGGAGTCTTCAGTCTTTAGACAAGATGATGGAGGTACAAAAGTTACGTGATATATCATTGGGAGCATTGACAATATATGCATGTCTGCAGCCTGGAGAACAATACGTAATTTTCTCTCTAAGTTACCATTTTTGTGTAGTATGCTGCTTGTGCTTTGTATTTATGTGGGTGTGTGCATCTGTTTAGATGCAGTGCTTACACATTTGTGTATGGTGATGGTGTTTTCAATCTTTTCCCGCATTTACTTTTGTGAAAGTATGGTACATTTCTACTGATATTAAATTTTAAGTTTGTCAGCATGCATCTTCATAGTGAGCATGTGGCTGTGTATTTGTATGGTATTTTTATGTTTCTAACGTATGCAGGGAAATATTTATACATTTTGTTTTAATACCTTCCCAGTCTTGCCATAGTACCATTGTAGTGAGAGAGAGGAGTTTATAGTTTATGGTGAAGGCTAAACTAACTCTGAGCAAAACCAAATCATCATACCGGGTATTCTAAGAATGTTATTCTGTCAACTAACTCAAAAGTGGTTCCAAAACTCTTCCAGGCTACTTGCTGAACAGCAGAAGGGCGGAAGGCCATGTGTTTGCATCAGTTTTTCTTAGATTCTCAGAAATTCAGACACAGAGTATCTATCCTTTCTTTTAAGGTGAAAACAGCCAAATCTGAGGGGGATGTGCACCCTTATGCATTTAATCCACATTGTTCATTTTTCTATCCTGTGCCCATTAAAAGTCATTCAGATTATTGATTTTGTTCGTTCTCCATGGTGCCATAACCTGAAATCAAGAGGAAATTTCCGGTAATTCAACCGCTGGCCAAACTTTGCATTTGGAAA
Organism: Numida meleagris; assembly: GCF_002078875.1. Taxonomy (NCBI): domain Eukaryota; kingdom Metazoa; phylum Chordata; class Aves; order Galliformes; family Numididae; genus Numida; species Numida meleagris. The sequence goes on from NC_034409.1 coordinate 75,768,655, forward strand.
TATGTCTTTGCAAGAGGCAATGTAAATGAGCACTGTTGAAGGTTGGGGAGCCGTTCAGATAGCATAATGAGAGGAAGCAAGAAGAGTAAAAGAGAGTGATTAGGGATGAGAGCCAGCCTGTGAGAGGATCTGAAAGGGGAGGGAGGTTTTGAATCACAATTTTTGTGAACTTGTCTTCACTAATATAGCACAGATGGAGGTCGTGCTTCTCACTCACAGTGTGACATTCTTGAGGAAAATATTCTGAAAGTAATCACTGCTAGGCAACATATACCGCAGTCACTGCGAGCTGGCTCTAGCATTCCAGATATTAATTGTCACTCCTGAGGATCAAATCAGAGCTGTCCTTCTCTTAGGGTGCCCTTCATCTGAGGTCAGAATTGGTTGCTGGCTGAGAATTACGTAAGAGGCACAGATGAAAGGAACCAAAGCAGAAGTGGCTGTGGGTAGTTCTGACTTCTGATAACGATAATTTCTTTGTCACGTGGACGTTCCATGGGGGCCCTGGAATATTTGGATGTGTTAAGAAGCTGTTTCTCTCTTCTTGGCTACAAGGATGGGTCCCTGGAAGAAGCAGGTAAAAGGCCTGATATTCAGCGTACTGTTTATTTACCCACACCACGTGATATGCAGTTTGCTTTTAAAATGCGTACACTGTGGTTGCCCCTTTGGCTGACTGCACAGCTAACAGTGATGGGGACGTTAGGGGGAGGGATGCTGCTTGGCAGCAAGTCAGCAGCAGGCAGCAGAAGGTGGAGCTCAGGGCAACGGCATCACTCCTTGCTTCCATTTTGCCCTTCGCTCACCTCCTCCTCTTTCCCCCATCCTCCTCTGTCTGGACAGCTTAAAAAAGGAAAAGAAATGAGGCAATGTGGGTAATGGTTTTGATTCATGACCGAAAATTGAAACAGCTTAAATAGAGAATGTGGCAGGAGAGAAACGTGACTCTTGCTGTGCACCCGCACCCCCACGCTTAGGTATTCTGTCCTAGCAAATGGCCACCCACTTGGTGCACATTAGACACAATGGACTACGTGGTATACAGAAACCTCATGTACAAATAGCGTACAAAAAATGCAGATTCTGCATTTCTGACAACTGGGAACTTGTCTGTGTTCCAGAAAAAGGTTGTATTTCCATTTTCCAGGGTTTCACATAGCTTTAGCCACCGGCAAGCTAGACTCCCTCGAGGTCTGCTGAACTGGTAACACCGCTGGTAACGTAGGTTACATAGGTTACAGTATGCGCTCCTGGCCTCTGCTTCCCCTGCCTCGGTGCCTGGGAGGCAGCAATGACTGACGCAGTGTTTGGAAACAACTGAAGGAGCCCAACCGTCTCTGGGAGTGGGATGATTGCTGGGATCTGTGGAAGGCAGGTCACTTTGTCCCAGACTTGCTCCCAATCCCATAAATAAAAATGCTTTCATTTTTGTCCAAGCAGCTCTCTCCGTGTGTCTGGATCCTGCCAGGCCAGCTGCACACACCCAATCCAGCATAGGCCCGCCCCGGGTGGAAGGAGAACACGCCGAACAGGAAACGCTTTCCAGGCCGGAAGGCTCTGGAGGGCGATTCAGGATCACAAAAGAGGAGGCAGGGAGGCTGAGGTAGTGTTTGCAGAGGCTCCAGGTGACTTTCCGTGCACACCGGTGGACTCTGACCGATGGCAGGGCGCTCGTGGGCGCTCTCAGCAAGAAGCACCAGGGACGGGGCGGGATGCGCTCACCGCCAGGGGGCGCTCTGCCGGGCCCGGGGCGCTCTGCCCCGAGGAGCGGGGCCTGGGCGCCACTTCCGGCCCGGCCCGGCTCCCCGCCTCCTCCGCTAGCGCAAGGAGCCCCGGACCTGTGCGCGCATGCGCGAGGCGAGCCGGCTGGAGCGGAAGGGGCGAGCAGGGTGCGAGCCGCCATGGGAGTCCGGGCGTGAGCGGCCCCCGTCTTCCTCGTTTTCCTCTTCCTCCTCACCTTCTTCCTGCTGCCGTCCCCTCGGCACCGTCCGGCGCGCCCGCAGGCAGGGGAAGGGGCACGGCGGGTGGAGGCGAGCTCGGGGCCAGGGGAGGCGGTGGGGGGGGTGGGTGAGGTCCGGGCCTGGGGGCGGCCGCCTTTGCGGCCGAGCGAGGTGCGGTGTACCTGCGGCCCGCTCACCGCCTCTCCCTCCGCAGAGCCCGCCCCCGTCGAGGGCAGCAGCATGTTCCGGCTGATGAGGGATGGAGAGCCGGAGGATCCCATGTTCGCAATGTGAGTCGCCTGGGGAGGCTCGAAGGGGAGGGCGGGCCGGGGCGCTGCGGCAGCGCCTGCCGAGCGGGTGCGGGAGCGGGGCTCTGACTGCGGGCCCGCGTCCGGCGTTCCGGGGGGGAGGCATGGGGAGCGGCCCGCTTCGTGCCAGCAGGACCAGAGTGGCTTTAGAGGACAGCGTAATTAAATAAAGTAGGCCAAGTGCACCGTGATTGTCTGAGGAAAGCGGTGCTGGAGTACCCAGCCTTTATCTGTGCTTAAGGATTTCTTCGTTACGAAGTAAGACGTTGATAATATCTTCTGTGTCTGTTGTTTGTTGGTGCTCTGCTGAAGAATTCATTAACGAAGCTGGAGAAGGCTGCTAAAGGAGTTGTCAGGCTGTAAGGGACTGAACAGGGAGAATTCTAGTAGTTTTAAAATACAAGTCTGAAAATCTGACGCGAGTCCCAATAACTCTTCTTTGGGATTCCTCTTACTGATTATTTTTTTTTCTGTCCCCTATCCAGAAATTGGTTGCAGCTGACAAAAGGTGACGATTTTTGCCAAAGCAGATAAGGATTAGCTTGTTATGCAGTAGGAGTTTGTGTTAAGTGTGGCACTGCCATAAATTTGGTAGAATTAATTTATGTAGGAAAACAAAGCCATGTTTTTGCTTATAAAATTGATTATAGGAATGTTATCAACTGTAAACAAATTAGCAGGAGAGGAGACCTTGATGTCTCAGTCACAGAATGAGTGTATGTTCTCACTGATGTGGCAGCTATGAGTCTAGCTTTTATTATGCAAAGTATTCCCAGTAGAAACAGGAAAGTATTGGTTTGTGCTAGATGCCTTTGTGATCTCAGGAAATTATATACTGTTCATGTTGTTTATGCTCTGGAAGCATGAATGCAGGACTGACAGATGTGCAGAGAAATGCTATGATATTTCTCAGACTCTTTAGTGTGGCTGCTGTTTTCTGTGACTGTCCCTGTTCTACTTTTTCTCTCCTTGCTTCTCCAGCATGTATGAGCGTATCCTCAAAGTGGGGGCTGCACAAGAAGGAAAGGAGAAGCATATAGGGACCCCAATTATTGTTCTCTTTAATTTTCACACTGAAACCTGGACCTGTAAAAGCTTTTTGTGGTGTCAGCCTTTTGCAGTTGTACGCATAATATCCCAGGAAAATGGCAAATTGAGATGACTCGGGGCAGAGGGTTATCAAACAGTCAGTGTCAGGCCACGCGATGTATTTCGGAGATTTTGGTTATTGTGTTTGTGCAAATGTAGCTAAAGGGGTGCGAGAACAATAATTAGGATCATGTACACTCTAGTCCTGTTAAGTGTGGCCCTCTCTTTGCAGCCAAGGTGGTGGTCTTTGTGCGCTTCCCTGCAAAATGTGGAACTATTCTCCAAGAACAGTTTGTGTATTGTGGCTGTTAATGTAAAGAGTTTTGAGGCTCAAGAGGAAATGAGTATGAGATGATGGTGGTACTTGGACTGCATATCTTTTATCTGTTAGAGTAATGAGGTTTTGGAATACCCTTAGCCATGCTTGGCCCAAAAGCATTCTTGTTATCAGAGCATGGAGCTGCTAGTGAATTGCCATCAGTTAGTGTGTGAGAGAGATTCTGTGGCATAATACTTTCAGTCACAAGAGATGAAATGAGCTCCAGCCCCAAGGATTAGCATACGCAACACTGACTTCTTTGGGTTCTGGATTTTCAGCTTAGAAAGTACAGTCACCGTTGCATAAGAGAAACTTGGAGTCAGAACGTGTGTATTATGCAGGACTTTGTCTTCTGTCATCCTTTTCTCACCATGGTTCTCTCAATCTTTCCAAAAGGGACCCTTTTGCTATCCACCGGCAGCACATGAACCGCATGCTTTCTGGAAGTTTTGGTTTCGGCCCGCTGCTTGGTATCACTGATGGGACCACGCCTGGGGCTCGCCAGGCTGGCCGTAGGATGCAGGTAAGAGAGAGGCTGACTTACAAGCCTGGATTTTTTTAAACTGTCTTGTTCAGCTTCTGTCTCCCACTGTTTTTGGGTTGAGCGTTTCCCTCGCCTTCATAGAGACAGTGCAGGTAGAACTGGTTTCAGAAATAGTGATGGTCATGCTGTTTTTTCCCTCCACTTGTATTTCTTGGCAACTGTGTTGTAGGTTGAATGGGAGGAAGGGGAGGTGCCTATGTTGTGTCTCAAGGCCATAAATCATCATAACTGGAAGAAATCTAGGAACGTCCCTTCTGTCTGGTTTGTTAGTGGTGATACTGATTGAACCCTCATGAGTCAGTGAGTTGCTTTTTAACGTGTTTATTGGCTCTGAGTGTTCCCAGTCCCACTTCCAAGAAGGATGAGGGTGCTCTGAGGAGTATCTACTGTTTGGCTGTTGCAAGATCATTGTTTATTCTGTTTTTCTGTTGTCCTGACAGGCAGGAGCTGTTTCACCCTTCGGGATGCTGGGCATGGTAAGTCCTCTGTTTTTCACTGCCAAGTCTGAAGCTTCCCAAATAGTAGCTTCACCTTGAGATTTGTTAGAACTGTGGGCAAACAGTAGCGGAAATGTGAGTTAGCCTATATATCTTAACGGGTAGTGAGAGTGGGAAAGTTTGAAGAGACTAGAATGAGCTCTGTTTGTTATTAGATTTATAATAAATGTTAAACTGAAGAGGGTATTGAATTGAAACTGAAGGTAACTGGTTTATCTTGAACTGCTATTCCTGAGTTGCTGTATGATTTTAGACCTTCCACTTCTTCCCCTCATGCTTTAATCTAGTCTGTGGAGCTGTTCTAGAGGAGTCTGTTCACATGGGCACTTTGAACAGAGAAGATCTATAAAGCTGTTGCAGCATGGTATTTCATAGGAATTGCGATAGTTGGTATCCAGGAAGAATGGAGAGTCTCTTAACCTCATGTGTCTAAGAAAAAGCTGTGGATCCGTTTGGAGATCATTGTGAAACTGTGATGACACAAGGAAAAGACTCGGCCACCAGTAGGCAGAGGCGGTAATTGAACCTCCCTTGCCAATGGTTGCAGAATTAAAAGCCAAGAGAGTAACTCAAGAGAACAGAATTGGAATGAGAATAGCTGGATGTATGTGAGAATGCCATTCCTGGAGCTTGTTGATCTCAGTCATCTCCTGCAGTAATACAGTGGAAATAGGTTATTCCAGATCCAGCAGCTTTAGCTGCCTTGCTCTGCAAGATTGACTCAATGAAAGAGGCTAGCGTCCTGGAATCGTTCTAACTCAGAAAAGGATTAATAATACAAACAGTTGGACTTCAAAGGATAATAACAGTGCATGTGGGTGCTGGTCTGCTGTAAACGAGAACAAGAAGCCACTTGAAGAAGGGGAAAAAAAAATCAGCACATTTAAACTGACATAGTAATTTTGTTTACATGTTGCACAATTAATCTGTGAGACCTGCTGGCTGAGTATACTAACTGCAGCCTTTAGGTTTGTCAGATTAAAAACAGTCACGTTTTTAACGTCTCTTTTCCCTATAGGGAAAATAAGAAAAGTTCTTATGTTACGATGCAATCCATGAAAACTCCTATGTGGTTAAATTAAGAGTTGACAGTGCTGACAATGACTGTCTTATGGTTAAGTCAGCTATTAGTGTACATCCTGGGATTTCATTTCTTAACTTTGCTGAGTGTCTGAATTCACAAACCCTAGTGCACTGGGTATCAGACCTAGACTGAAGGAACGCTATCAGATCCAGAGATCTGGAGAGCAAGAACATTTAGGCAATGTAGTCTGAGAGACTGTAGAGAACAGCAACCATAAATGTTTGGGTTTTTTTCTATCAGTAGATAGAAAGGCAGCAGTTTCATGGCCCTTGCAGACAGGTTGTTGTAATTCTTTTCTCTGGTGTCCATCCAAACTGACTGTCCCCGTGCTGTCTTTTTTCTTAGGCAGGTGGCTTTATAGACATGTTTGGCATGATGAACGACATGATTGGGAACATGGTAAGAACCTTCAATGAATTAATCTGCATTAAGGAGGGAAGTACTGATGGTGTTCCTACCATCCTCTCTGTTGACTGCTGTCCTGTTGTGCCTCTTTGGTACTGGGTGTGATCAAGCTGCTAGGGTGGTGAAGCTGTAACATCCTGCTGAGCAGGATGGAGTGATGGAGGTCTTGTTCCTGGGGCAAGCCTGCTGAATGCAGGGAGGAGAGATGGAATAGGATGGAAGTGTGAGGGCAGACCTTCTCTTCAAGAAACAAGAGTTGTTCTCCAGAAAGATGGACCAATGGGACTTCTACTTGCAGAATCACAGAAAGGTTGAGTTTGGAAGGGATCTGTGGATGTCATTGTGTACACAAACCCTGCTCAAGCAGGGACACCTAGAGCAGGGTGCCCAGGCCCCGTCCAGGTGGTTTTTAAAGGTCTCCAAGGAGGAGACTCCACAACCCTTCTGGGCAGCCTGTGCTGGTGCTCCATCACCTGCACAGTAAATAAGTGGTTCTTGATGTTTAGAGAGAACCCCCTGTGTTCCAGTCCGTGCTTGTTGCCTCTGGTCCTGGCACGAGGCACCACTGAGCAGAACCAGATTCCTTCATTGCATCCTCCTTTCAGAGTGGATGCATCATAGATATTCTTCCTTTTGTAATTCTTTCCTGCCTTGTTGTATGTAGAGAGAAGTGACTGTCATTTCTTCTTCCCTCTCTTTTCTTCTTTATGCCATTGCCCGTTTTCTTTTGCAGGAACATATGACAAGTGGTGCAAACTGCCAGACGTTTACCTCTTCAACTGTCATCTCCTATTCCAACCTGGGTGATGGGCCCAAAGTCTATCAGGAGACCTCAGAGATGCGTTCAGCACCTGGCGGGGTAAGGAGGAGGCCATAGCGTGTCATCCCAGCACGAGGCTGCTGGATTTGCTGGGGATGGGTAGAATTCCATTGGTGGCTCAGTGTTGGCCACCCACAGCACTTCTGCTTTGCAGTCAGTCGTGGTTTGAGGAATGTGTTGTGAGTCACTGAGCCGTGCTGAGGGCCCCTGAGAGGAGATGGGAAGTGCCAGCTGGAGAGGAAGTCTTTTCTCCTCGTTATTATGTTGCATTCAGCTGGGAGTGGTGGCAAGAGCAGCGTGACTGAAGTACTGTAGGCAAGAGCCACAGTGTCTTGTTGGGCGGGGCAGTGGATTAAAATGTTGGTTCTCAAATCTACCCTCAGATCCGTGAGACTAGGCGGACCGTAAGGGATTCAGACAGTGGGTTGGAACAAATGTCTATTGGACACCACATCAGGGAGAGAGCGCACATCATGCAGCGATCCCGGAACCATCGTACAGGTGACCAGGAAGAGAGGCAGGACTACATCAATATGGATGAAAGTGAGTACTGTCCTGTCTTCCATCTCAGCAAACCCAACTTCCACTTCTCACCTTTTCCCTGGCTGAGCTTGTTCTTCCTGACACAGGCGATGCAGCTGCATTTGATGATGAGTGGAGGCGAGAGACATCCCGTTTCCGGCCACAGCGAGGGCTGGAATACCGGCGCCACGAAGGCGGCAGCAGCCGCCGGGCTGAAGGGACTCGTCTTGCAATCCAGGGCCCTGAGGATTCTCCCTCCAGACAGTCCCGTCGGTATGACTGGTGAATGCAGAGCAGACCTTGGGGGGGGGTGCAACATGGTCACCCCCAAATCTACCTACATGCTCTTGTAAGTCCCAGCACGGCTCTTTTTCCATTCTCTGTTGTCTGGTTGGCTCTTAGCCATATGGATTTTCTTCTCATTGCCTCAGTCTTGTATTATTGTGAAGTGCTGGTTGGAAGTGTGTTTTGGAAGTGTGTTTTCTCACTTAACGTAAAGAGCAGAGGAAGATGGAAGTCTTGAGGAAATACGGGATGGGAAGGTTGAAGCTGTTCAAGTTAGCCTTGTCACCAAGAAAAATGAGTGATGTCAGCCGTAGGTGATGGTTGAAATGGTATGAGATGATGTAGGTTCACAATCTATAGAGCGTTTACGCTATCACTGTGTAGAACTTAAAGACTGTTTACTGTCAATCCGGTCTGAAATAAAAACAAGTGCTGCTGTCTGGCCTGTGTTTTGAGGGTTCACTTGGATATGATCTAGAACTTGAAATTTGGGATCTCTTTTTATTATTATTATAGTTAAATCTGATCTGTCTTTGATGCTGCTTTCTAATCACCGTTTACTATTATGTTCTCTCTTTATTTCCCTTCCTCCCAGGTACAGACAGTGAAACTCTGAAGCCCCTTCAAAGCACCACTTGGACCCTTCTCAAATTTATTATTAATCTCCCTGCCACTTAAGAATTGAAACAAAGCAACTAATCTTCTGCATTGCTTTTTTTTTTTTTTGGCCCCATTTGAGTGCTGCAGTGCTTCATGGAGAATCTCACTGATGTGCAAGGAACACATTAATTGCCCATTCCCTTTCTGCTCTCCTTTGGTTCTGTTCTTTCTGCCAGTAGTGGTGGGCACGAGGAGCTGCCACCTTGCTTCTTCTGTCCTTTCCACTCTTTCTGTGGTGGGTTGGGCTGGTTCTGAAGTTTGTGTTTAGTCCCCTGTGAAAGAAAGACGAGGGAATCCTGCTAGACCCCTGTGTTAGTTCCCTCACCGGGACAAAGGCTTCTATTCCCCTCCTGAATCCTTGGTACAGCTACAGAGTAGCTGAAGGATGTGTTTTAGAGAGGTGAGGAGCAGAACAAAAGCTGGATAGCTTGTGCCCTTCCCTCCCCGACGTCTCTTCAGTTGGCTCCTCCACTTTTTTAATTTGTGAAACTTGTAACTAGATGTTTACTGAATAAAGAAACAAACTGTAAAGAATTGTTGGATCCGTTTTTACCTACTGCTAGTCTAATTGTGCCTGCTGTGGAATTAAGTAACTTCTTTTGTATCCTTCGGAAATGACTAATGAGGAACTTGGTGTCTAATCCTAACTTTTCTGTAAAGGCTTCTCCTGTAGTTATGAAGTGAGATAATGCTCAGTGACAACATGGGAATAATAAAAGGTGACCCAGCGAATCACCATTTGCAAAAATGCCCTTGATTGCTGTAGTTTTGCTGCATGTTTGACGGGAATTGGTTGGTCGGTCTTGCTGCCTGGCCATCTGTGCAGCCTTGAGCAAGGCCTCTGGGGTTCCTACGTGGCTGGGGAATATTCCCATTATTTTATTATTTCTTTGCAACTGGGGCTGACAGTGTTTGATATGGTTACTAATGATCTCTTCTTAACTCCGGTATTAGATGAAGCTTGAAAGGCATTAGGAATACAGGACTAAGAAAGATCTCCTGTGTTCTTGGGCCAGTTTCCTGCTCTGGCATGTACTGCTATATAAACCATTTCATAAATTCGCTTGGAATGGAACAAAGGAAATTAATGCATGACTTACACTTGAAAACAGTGTGCCAGGATTCTACCATGTATTTCCACGTTGTCCATCTGGGAACTAACAGGAACAGGGATCTCACTGAATACTTACTGTTTTGCCCCGAAAACAGAATGTGGAATCTGGTGCTTTGAAGCTTTGTGCAGAATTTATGTATACTCTACTCTCCAAGGACACACGGGGCAGAGCCTTGGCCTATGGCAGGCTCTCCCCACTTCCATGGCCTGTTCTGTCCCATTGCAAACCCCAGCAGGAGTCTTGTTCTTCAGGTGGCTGTTTACTGAGGCCTCCACAGCTCAGGTGCAGCTGGAAAAGTCTCCAGCATCCATGAAGGTGATGAGAGGAAACTTGGTTTAGACAGTGAAGTAGGTGTTGGAAGGGTATGAGCTAGCTGCTCCCTGGAAGTGGCTGGAGTTGCTGGAGGTACCGTAGTCTAGGCAGGCCCTGAAGTGGGCAAGGTCAAAGAAATAGCTGCACACTGAAAAGTGGGGCTTGAGGGGGGCCTAGTGGAAGATGAGTCTTCTTGGGGCTGTCAGACCTTGAGAAAAAGAGCTGAAGCAATAGAGCCCTCATCTCAGCAGCAGTCTCAAGCTGATGGAAGATGTGATACCTCATATTGTGATCCAGGGAAGAACCAGCTGAGCTCAGAAAGCCACTTTTAGCATTGAGACAGTGGACAGCCACAAAGTCTTGGCTGTTCTTTAAGCTGATGTCTGAAGAAGAGAATGGGGAGATGGACATAGTGACGGAGGGAATAACTTTGACCTTAAAGATGTGAGAATCCTTTTCTCTTTGGGCGTGCAAGTCCTAATCTTGACAAAGAACAGACAGAAGAGAAATGTGATGACTGGGGTGCTAGGGCCTGTTGCAACAGTGACTCCTTACAGACTGGAACAACACTTGAGCAGTTGTGCCTCTGTACCTTGTTAGGTGCCATCCTGCCAGTGGATTTTGAATTGCCGTGTGCTCTTGCACTTGGTGGTGAAGGGTGTCGGAAGAGAGTTAACCTGGCTTCTTGAGCCTTGTTCACAGCTGTAAAGTCACTTCCAAGATCACTGCCTTCTCCAGGTGTGACAAAGCGCTGGTATTCTAGAGAAACGAGGAAAAGGTTCAGTTAGAGAACCTTGTGTTAAAGGTAGGAAGCAGAGACAGGACCCTGGGAAGGAGCTGTAGAGATTCTGGATCAAAAAATGTGTGCAGGAAATACAGTGGGAGGTGTTGTGGTTTAGCCTGGCAGGCAGCTCCACACCACACAGCTGTTTGCTCACTCCCTACTCCCAGTGAGATGGGGGAGAAAATCAGGGAAAAAAAAAAAAAGTAGTAGTGGGTTGAAATAAAAACAGTTTACTAAGGCAGAAAATGAAGGGAAAATAATAACAACTATGTATATATATAAATTTAAAAAACGAGTTCTAAAATGCAGTTGCTCACCACTCACTGGGTGATGCCCAGCCAGTTCCAGCCCAACTTCCTCACAGTGTTATAGTTCAGCATGAAGCCATATGGTGTGGAATATCCCCTTGGCCAGTTTAGGTTGGCTGTCCCTTCTGTCTGCTCCTAGCTCCCTGTGCACACCCAGCCCCTCGCTGGCTGGACAGCGTGGGAAGCTGAAATGCCCTTGGCTTTGTGCAGCGCTGCTCAGCAACAAATAAGCTATTGGTGTGTTATCAACACTGTTTTTCTCCTAAATCCAAATCACAGCATCGTACCTGCCCCCGTAAAGAAAATTAGCTCAGTTAAAACTAGGGCAGGAGGTACTCCCCTTTACCACTGTGAAGGTTCCTTCCAACCCAATGGTTTGATTTGGAAGGAGCTTTTAAAGACCATTCACTTCCAACCTGTCTGCCATGGGCAGACACACATCTCACTAGACCAGGCTGACCAAAGCCCCATCCAGTGTGGCCTTGGACACCTCCAGGGATGGGACATCCACAGCCTCTCTGGACAGCATGCTCTAGTGCATCACCACCCTTACTGTAAAACATTTACTTGTAATATCTAATTTAATTCTCCTCTCTGTCTTTTAAGAGCATTACCACTTGTCCTGTCACTACGTGCTCTGGCAAAGAGTCTCTTCCCATCTTCCTCCTAAGTTCCGTTTAGGTACTGGAGGGTCTCCTTGGAAACTTCTCTGGACTGAAAAACCCTGATTCTCTCTACCCGTCTCCATAGGAAAGGTGCTCCAGCCCTCTGGGCATTTCTGTGGCTCTTCTCTGGACCTGCCCTAACAGCTCCATGTTTCTTTTGTGTTCTGGGCCTGACAGCTGAAGGCTGTACTGCAGGTGGGGATCTTGTGTGGGAAGAGCAGAAGGGGATAATTGCCTCCTACAACATGTTAACCTCTGGCTTTAGGCAGCAGCAGGTTGGTTCCTAAGGAAGTGGTGATGGTAAATTCCTTTTGCTCCTCTAGGCCCAGGAGCTGGTTCTTCAGCTACTCCGAGTTCTGCTGAAGTTTTCTCAACTGTTCCAGGCTGGCATTGATCTGCGCACAATGGTGTGTTTCAATCAGCGTCTTGAGGGAATGTGAAGAAGAAGAAAGAATGTGAAGGGAGAGAGAAAGGACAGAGCTGTGTGTCAGTGGGAATAGATTGACTGGCTTTGCTGCCTTTTGTTCAGTGAATGTAGTTGTGGTTTTCATCAGACCGCCAGTTTGATGAAAATTTGCTTACTGATATAGGTTGTTAATTCAAAGGAATAGTGTGCCAAGAATTGCACTGAAGAGAAAAAGTGTGTGAGCGCAGCCATTTGTTTATTCCTGTTCCCATCTTTAGAAAAGCTGTGAGAAACCTGAAGTTGTTTGAAGCAAGCAGGTGAAGTCTGTGTGCACAGAAGGTGTGTTGCCAGCTGAACTGCCTGCAAACAAGAACACCTGCAGTCAGAAAGCCCACTTCTGGTTAAACCTCTACAACTTCACCATTTAAACCACTCTGAACTTGATCCCTTCTTTTCCCTATTAACTAGCTTTAAGTGAAAATGACTTCCTATTTAAAAGTAGTCCACCTTTTGTATCCAGGCATACTGAAGCCCTGGAATGTCTTTTTGTTGCTACTGAAACTGTAAGAGACTGGTTTTATCGGTTAAACATTCATAAAACTATGGGGCCTGATGAGATTCCCCCCCAGAATGCTGAAGAAGTTAGTGGATGTTATAGCTGGACCGCTCCCAACAGTTTACCAAGGGCTGCAGGAGTAGGGGGAAGTCCCTGCTGACTGGAAGCTAGCCGGTGTTATATCAATCTACCAAAAAAGCATGAGAGAAGACCTAGGAAACATAGTCTAGCCCCAGTTCCTGGAAAAGTTATGGAGGAGTTTACCCTGGGTGTTACTGAAAGGCAATCATCAATGGCATGAAGTTCAGGAAAGAAAAATGTGGCCCCTCAGGAAGGGATCTGGGGGCCCAGCATGAGCCAGCAGTGTGCCCTGGCAGCCAAAAGGGCAAACCACATTTTGGGGTGCATTAAACACCGCACAGCCAGCTGGTCAAAAGCGATGGCGCTCTCTCTGTATTTAATATTGCTGTGGCCTTACCTTGAATATTGCGTGCAGCTCTGGGCTCTACAATATTAAAACAGTGTTAATGTTCTTGAAAGTATTCTGAGGAGGGCATCAAAGCTGGTAACAGGGCTGTAAGACACATCCTGTGAAGAGAGGCTGAGGACAGTTGGGGTGTCCAGGCTGGAGAAGAGGACACCAAGAGGCAACTGCATTACTCTCTGCAGCTCCCTGAGGAGGGAAAGCACAGTCCTTCCAAAAAATGGTTTGGAAGTAGTGGTGGATGGCAAGCTGGGCATGAGCCAGCCGTGTGCCCTTGCAGCCCAGAAAGCCAATGGTATCCTGGGCTGCATCAAAAGCTGTGTGGTCAGCAGGGCAAGGGAGGTGATCCTGCCCCTCTACTCTGTGCTGGTGAGGCCTCACCTGGAGTACTGTGTCCAGATGTGGAGTCCTCAGTACAGGGGAGACGTGGACCTATTGGAGCGCATTTGGAGGAGGGCCATAAAAATGATCCAAGGGATGGAACACGTTTCCTATGAGACAGGCTGAGAGAGCTGGGGCTGTTCAGCCTGGAGAAGAGAAGGCTCCAGGAAGACCTGAGAGCAGCCTTCCAGTATCTAAAGGGGGGATATAAGAAGGAAGGGGACAGGATCTTTCTGCTTCGTTCTGCTCTGTTCTATTCTGTTCTATATATTTCTGAGATGTCTACCAAAACTTCCAGCAGAATGGAGAAAGATGTGAATGAATGTTCCCAATATGAAAGTCAAACGTCATGTTTAAGATGCAGAAAACATGTGTCCAAGTCATCTTTATCCATCTGAAGGAGAGAAAATCAGTTCTCGCTTTTTGTCCCACATCTGTCATCTCCAAATGGGAGTTACTGAAGCACCAAAGCAGTGCAGCTTGGTAGTACTTCTAGGTGATGCCAAAGAGCAAGTAGGGCACCTGGAGTGATACAGAAGAGCCTGCCTAGATTTCTAATTTTTTAAATAAAAGATTTTTTAAGTTCTTCCTATCTAAAAATTTCTTATGAAAGTAAGAACTAGTAAACCAGCTGGGAATTTTGAATGGTTTTCTCAGGAGCCCTAGAGCTCTGTACCTTTTGTTGTACTTTTTAAGGCTTTATAGAATGTTGGGGAAGTAAGCTGAGCATAGGAAAATTAGCCTTGTGCCAAAGTTATGTCCACAGCTGTAAACCAGTTAGACCGATATTAAATCAAGAGCTTGAAAAGACAATCAGTTTAAAAATAAAGACAGATATATCAGTTCTTATAATGTTCTCATGCTTGCTTTCTCTAAGTTATTCCTGACCACTTTCATATTTTCTGATGCAGTCACGGGTTGGGTTAACAAAGACGCTGCAGGAACCTAAAGTTACCCCAGCACGCAGGGTCTAACTTTGCCACCCAGGCCTGTTCTATGATTAAAAATAAATACAAGTAATGTTATTGAAACAACAGAGGAGCGTACATTATAAAATGTAGTCTACTGGTAAATTTCAAGTAATGAGAGGAATGAGAGTCCCCAGAATGCTAAAGTATTTCTGGTAGGAGGCTGTTCTGAAATTAATGCTCATTAGTAGCTTGATTAATGATTTGAAAGAAGATATTAAGCTGGTGCTGATGAAGCTTTCAGGGGACACGAGGAAAGATGGAGGTGATAAATGATGGGAAAATGATGAGATGCGCAGAGCAGTCTGTAACCGCTGGTGTGCTCTTTGTTCATAAACGGTATTTCTGGCTGAGAACAGAAAGACGCATATCTAGGAACATAAATGTAATCTGCGCTCTTTCAAGATGGAGAGCTTTCCTGGGAATTCGGGAGGGACCCTAAGAAGAATCACCTGAAGATAAAATGAACTCGGGCTCACCGAGCCCGCCTGGCGTTGCTTGATGGGAGCCAGGTTTCTGACAGCAGAGGGCTCTTTAACCCCGCGGAAAATGCGCAGCCTCCCGGTGACGGAGCTGGAAACGAGGCGCGGGCTTTGGCTGCACCCAGTCATCGCTGGGGCATAACGGGACTCTCCTGCTCCTCCAAAACCGGGATGGGGCGTCCCCAGACGCGAGCTGGAGAGCAGGCACAGGAACGAGAGGAGGCAGCTCTTGAGGGGGCCAAACTCCACGACTGAATTGTTCCCATCAGGCTTTTAAAATCCATGAATCAGACGGAGCGCAGGCTGGCAGGGTGCGAGACTGCAGGGGAGGGCGAGAAGGGGAGGGAGAAAACTGGTGACCTAACAGATGCTTCAGCGCAGGGAGGACAAAAGGCAGAGCCGCAGGAAGCAGAGCTGTCTGTAGGCGCGGTGTTCTGCGGAACAAGCGTAGACTGGGGGTGCAAAATCCCAAAGGCAAACATCGCTCCCGCAGCGCGGACTCGAGCGTTGGAGAGCAGCAGGATTTAAAATAGACCTCAGTGCGGAGCCTCGGTTAATATCACTTGCGTGATTTTGCAATTTTGGGCTGATTTCTGAAACAGTCTAGAAAAGTTACTTAATTTTACTTTTCAGCCCCGACTTAAATGTAACTGGATTTTTTGATTGGTTGGTTGGTTGGTTTTTTGCTCCTGGGAGTTTATTTTTATAAGCACTACACTTCATAAAATGTCCCCATGAGGAAACTCCACTTGGATTATTATTACCTCCACAATCTCCTTGCATCTGGCTGCTCTGGCTGGCTGGGCTTGTAAATCCTGAGGGCACTTAATGCAATCTGAGGGAGGGGGGAGAGGAGGTACGAAGGAAAGGGAGTGGGATCAGTGCTGTCTGTCTCCACTTGCTGCTGCCATAAGCGGCGATACAGCCTTATGGCATCCTCCTTTACTGGTGACAGGGAAAAAAACAAACAGACACATTCCCAAACTAGATCACGATGTCATGCAGTAGAAAGGAGATGGCCTTTAAGATGTCAGTAACAGCAAAAGGGAGCAATGTTAGTAGTGCAAAGCAAAAGCCACATACAAACTAAAATCAAGACTTAGCTGTAACCTCTTAGCTGTAAATTGGAGCCTCTTATTATCAAAGAGACAGAAAAGAAGAGAGGATCACCAGTAAATCATATAATAATTGTAAGCATCTAGTGAGGCAACAAGAAAAAGACAAATGCAATCCTGAAGGCATTTCTGGTAGTTATGGGTATGCATTACCACTGCTGTGCAAGATATTGGTGAGGTGTGACCAGTGAATCTGTGCTTGTTTCTAGCCAGGAAAACTTAATTGGAACCGCAAGTAAGAGCTTGTAGGATATGTCTTATGAAGAGCTCACACTGTAGGAAGAGACTGATCGGGAAAAACAAAGTCTGTACACAAGGAAGAGAGTGACTGGAAGGAGGAACAGCTTAATCTAAAGCCATACTGGCAGAGGAACAAGAGCACGTAACTACCTGTGAATATATTTAAGCTGGAAATGAGAAGAACTTTCTATCAAGTATAGGAGTCAGGCTTGGGGGCAGCCTTCCTTAAAGGAGTCATAGGGATGGTAAAATTAACCAGGTTTTGGTTGGCACCTGAGGAGTATACACCCGGTCACTGGAGCCTCCTGCTCATTCTCCACCTATGGTATGAGTGGTCCCGTATTCTGTCCTTGCTCCCATGTTCTGAAGCTGCTGGTAAATGCTTCAGAGGCCAATGCAGGGAATCCCACAGGAAACAGAGCAAAGTCTCCCCAGAAACACATCCCCCTGATCAGAACGGGCTGGGGTTTCACTTGTGCCTTGGGGCAGGAGGGCCTAGAGTTGCTTTTAACCTGAGCTACACATGCTACAGTAATTCTGCACATTGTGTTATCCATACAGAGTTCACAGCTCTTAATTCCAGCTGACACTTAGATAGCAAATGAACGCATCACAACATGAACGTGGCTGCACATTGCACACACAATTCTGCTACAGATGAGCCCCTTTCTGGAGCAGCAGCACCCAGACCAGCTGCTCCCAATGAGGAAGCAGGCGGCCATCAGGCCTGGCTCACGCTGCACCCGCAGGGCCCTCCTTGAAAACTGGGGCAGCCCTGAGGAGAAACAGCCAGGAGCGGGGCAGCCAGCAGAGAACCCAAGCATTTTTTTAACTTTATGGAAAAGCAATGGCTACTGCTAGGAACTGGGATGAGGAAAGAACAGCCCTACAGGCAGGAACACCGATACTGCAGAAGGCCGAGCAGGGGCCGCCCTTCTTTTGGGGCCTAGGGGTTCCAAGCCAGAGGTGCTCAGCAGGACATGGTGCTGAGGGAGGATGTCCCGGTGTCCCTGCTGCTGGCACTGGGCCTGGTGCGTGGGCAGCCAGCGGCACTCCAGGCTGGGCCTGTGCTCCTGTGGGTCACATGTGGCCTGATCGTGGGGAGATCCCACCTCGGGTTCGGCTCCTGACTGTAGCTGCCAGTGCTGTGCTGCCAAGTGCAGGGCTGCGGCTGGCAGCAGCAGGCTGGGGGGTTCTCAGTTCTGCAGGCAGGAATTATTCCCAATCATGCAGTAAAGAGAATTGCCACCATTAACCCCAACTCCTAATAAGAAACTATGGCTATCTCTCAGTATGGAACAGCTGGAGGTGTTTGGCGAAATTCAGACATCACTCTCCTCACTCAGGTGTAAATTGGGAGGAGCAGGGATTGAGCAGTTCAGCTGCTGCCCAAGCTGCTGCCTTTTCCTCTTGTTTGAATCTGGATGTGTGAGCCCCACGTGTCTTACACAAAGAGGGTAGCAGTGAACTGCTGCTCATTGGGGTAGCACTCTGCGTGCAGGGCAGGCAGAATTCCTGCTCCTGGAGCAGGGACTGGCGCAGCTCACACACTTCTCCTACAACCCCCTGGGCCTCCTTCCTTTGCAGTGCTGCTGCCATCACATGTAAGATCTCTCTGTTCTGCTGTACTCAGGGCCTCTCCTTTCCTTGGGAGATTACGGGGTTAAAAACACAAAGAAGACATTTAAAATTAAAATTAAAACTTGTAATAATAATGCTCAGTACTTATCTCACCCTTGCCATCTTCAAAGTGATTTACAAATGTTAACTAATTAATTAATTTCCACATCCTCCCTGACTCAAAGTCAAGGATGAAGTGAGCAGGGAAATAAAAAGCACGGTTTTCAGGTGAAGGGCAAAGGGGAACCTCTGCTCCTGCCCACTGTTTGCCACAAGGCAAGGCCATTTGCAGCAATATTTTCATTCTGCGCCGAGCAGCTCTCATTTATTTTTCAGCCATACAAAAAGGTCTAATTTTATCTGCTACCTTCTGTTTCCTTTTTTTCTTAATGGAGGTCTTAAAGGTGCTCCCTTTTGAAAGTGAACAAATGAGAAGACTTTCAGCACTGTGCAGATGCTCCTCCATCAAATACATTTAATCCTGCTCTCCAGACACGCGCGGCACAGCGGGGCCTTGAGAGGTGCACAGGGCCATGGCCATATCTTGAAAATGCGGAGTGACAGTGTGCCCAAGCTGTGCTCATGACAGCACAGTGCAGAGCACAGCCCGTGATGCCGGAGTATCGTGCACCTTGCTACAGGCTCTGCAGCCCGAGTGCCAGCTGTGCTCTGCCAGGCAGCTGTGCCTTCTCTTCCAGTGTAAGGTTCTAGACAAACATCAAGAGGTGCCACCACACCATCCCCGTCACATCACATCACAAGCTTGGGGTGGCTGTGAAGTGCCCAAGCGCCTCTCTCACCTGTGCTCTGTGCTTCACAGGTTAGTGCTCTTTTAACATCTTCACTGATGACATTGACAATGAGATTGAGTGCACCCTCAGCAACATTGCGGATGACACCAAGCTGTGAGATGGTTGACACACGTGAGGGACAAGATGCCATTCACAGAGACCAAGACAGGCTTGAGCTGTGGGCCCAGGCAAATCTCATGAGGTTCAATAAATCCAAGTGCAGGGTCTTGCACCTGAGTTGTGGCAACTCTTGCTATCAATACAAGGTGGAGGATGTAAGGATGGAGCACAGCCCTGCCATAAAGATCTTGGGGATACTAGTGGATGGCAGCTGGACATGAGCCAGCAACGTGCCCCTGCAGCCCAGAAAGCCAACTGTATCCTGGACTGCATCAAAAGAAGCGTGGCCAGCAGGGCGAGGGAGGTGATCTTGCCCCTCTGCTCTGTGTTGGTGACACCTCACCTGGAGTACTGCATCCAGGTGTGGAGTCCTCAGTGCAGAAGAGATGTGGACATGTTGGAGCACATCCAGAAAAGGGCCACAGAAATGATCCAAGGGATGAAACGCCTCTCCTCCAAGGACAGGCTGAGAGAGTTGGGGCTGTTCAGCACAGACAAGAAGTGGCACTGGAGAAATCTGATAGCAGCCTTTCAGTATATGAAGGGGGGCTATAAGAAGGAAGGGGACAGACTCTTTAGCAGGGTCTGCTGTGACAGGACAAGGGAAAATGGTTTCATACCAGAGGAGGGGAGATTTAGATTGGATATAAGGAAGATTTGGTACAATATGAGTGGTGAGGCACAGGAACAGGTTGCTCAGAGCTGTGGTGGAAACCCCATCCCTGGAAACATTCAAGGTCAGGCTGGACCAGACTCTGAGCACCCTGATCTAGATGTAGATGTCCCTGTTTATTGCAGGGGAGTTGGACTAGATGACCCTCAAAGGTCCCTTCCAGCTCAAAAGATTCTATGATTCACCTGCTGCTCCCCTGCAGAGCCCATTTTCCTCCCTCCCGAGGTTCACAGCACAGTGGCTTTACCAGTAGCTCCTCTTCCAAAGGACATGTGATGCTACCTTAGTGCTTGCCAGGTAGCATTTCCCCCGTTAACATCTCTCTCAGACTTGCCCTTCCCAGAGGTGGGCAAATTTGGTGCATGCAGTCATCACTGCATCTCTCAGATATTTGCAAATGCAGAGAGCACAGCGACCTTCCTCACTGAGACAAACGGATGAAGGTGACGCTGTGCAGAAGGAGGAAGGCTCAAAATAATTTAAACAAAAGCCGAAAGCGTAGTCACAACCCCACGCTGTGTTTTATGGAAAACAGGTCTCATCAAGTAAACTCGCTATCGTTGCCAATTAGCCAGACCTCTCTAGGAATGTTGAGACAAACCTGACGTAGATGCCCCCAATCTGCAAATCTGCTCCCACAGACAGATTTGCACCTCCCGCATGGACAACATCTTGCGACAACTCTCCCGCTTGGTATGTCTGTGCCAGCTGGCTGCACCTAATGCCTTGGTGCATGGGGTCATGAATGGGGAAAGGTGTGGGGCTGCTGTTAGGGAGTCCTCAGCCAGGGGCAGCCATCACCCAGGAGCAGCTGGCACGTCCTGCCTGACACAGCTCTGCCTGCCTGTGACCTTGCACAAGGGCCCTCGGCCGCCCTCAAAGAAGGAAGCTGCCTGTAACTGCTGTCAGTTTCTGAGCACTGGTGACAGGCATTTCCTGCTGGAAGTTAGTGCTGCAGTACAGCACTTTGTGGTGTTTGAGATGACCTCACAACTTGCTACCACTACAAGAACGGTCTCAACCCCTCCACTGCCCCACGCCCTTAACAAGTCTTACTCCCCTCTGTACCACCTCCCCTCTTCTGCCTTAGCTCCAGCTCTCATAGGTTTGCATAGGGAAATGACCCAGTCAATAATACATCCAAGCCAATGAATCGAAAAACTCCCACCCATGCTGACAACGTTCAGGATTTTCTGTTGTTACACTAATATTTTGGTGGTTTGCTCAAGCACAAAAACCCAGGTTCAGGGAATCAAATGTTAGCACAGGCAGAACTGAGTGGGTGTAGGAGTCACAGTGTCAATTTACATCAGCTTACACTGTCACAGAGCCATCATGCAGTGTGACACTCGCAGCTGGTTATCTCTGCTCCAAGCCAGTCTCACAGATGCATCCTCTGAAGAACATGATGGCTTTTTCTGGGCACCTCAGAGCAGACAATTTCACTGAATTTTTTTTCAGCCAGACTCTTGGTGTCAGCGAAGAACAGGTTGAGCAATGCCTATTCTATGAAACCCCCCCAGATGGGCAATGAGCGTGTTATTGGTGTTACTGTCATTTCTTTTCCAGACAATTCTCTGTATCCCTTCCCATTTTTTTCCAAAACCTACGAGTATATACTACTGAAACAAACATGATTATTTTTTCCTCCTCAATGCCTGCACCCACCTTTGAGGCTCCCCAAAAAGCACTTTCTTTGAATGTTCTGGAGGCAAAGAAATTACATAAGAGACTCTTTAAATACGATTTAAGGTTCATTCCTGCTTTATGGACTTTTATGCCAACAGAGCTAGTAGTGTGGCACTTCCTTCTGCAGTGAGAGGTATTCTTAAGGCACTGCACCCTTAAATAGGACAGGGGCTCTCAATATCGTGGCTTACTTTGAAATATCCAAAATCAGTGCATGAGGCAAAGAGACACCGACACAGGAGCACAAGTTTGTATAGATATGTCCATAGATCTATATTTTTATTGTTTATATATATTTATAATATATTTATATTATTTTAAAAGAATCCCTTCAAAAACTACCCTCCCACCTAGCAAAACAAAGATTAAACAATCAAAGATGGCAGCTGCATCCTGGAACAAGGTGTTCCAGGGGTCTCAGAGAGCCAAAATGATTGCTGAGCACCAGCGCACTCTTTCCAAGCTTCTGTGATGCCCTACAGATGCAAAGGTGACAGACAGACTTTTACGACTCTTTAAATTTACCTGTCAAAAGACAGGGAGAGAGAAAGAAATGTGATTGTGGTAATGGAACCTTGAGAGGTAGGGGAAACAGCAATGCATTCAACTGGAAGCTTAGAGTGTGAAATGTCATGATTAAGAGGTGGGAAGCACTGCCCGGAAAGGAAGTAAAGAGGACAGAAAAGAGAACATGCAGGAGAATTAGTTGGCAAGACCGATCTCAGGGATGAGCTCAGAAACATCACACTTAGGAAATGGAGGGATAGCAAGAGTCCCAAGTCTCTTCCTCTCACCCTCCCACCTGTGAAGGGAGATCCAACTAGTTTGATTTAGACCAAATCTTCGCGCTGCCACGGAGCCTGTGGAGAGAGGAAGAATTTTCAGACTGGACACTAAACTTCATCTCTGACTTCCTCTTCTAAGCGTACACAAAGAGCAGCTGGCATTCAAGAAAGGCTTATGAACTGTGCTTCAGATCAAGAGCTGCACCCTCTGAAATAGCAGGAGGCAGAGGTCAGCTTGGACCAACTCAGGTCCAGGGTGCAGACCCCTGCAGTCAGTGACCTCACTGCTACAAAACAGAACTCCCCTGAATCCACATAAGGCAGTGGCTATGTTTGTTTGCCACCATTCCTCACCCTTTGGCTTTGGAAGTCTTCTTGCTGGTCTGGCGCTGGTTGGTGCCAGGGGCAGGTTCCCTGAGCTCTGTGAGGTGCTGTTCCGGGTCTTGAGATGTGGCTGCTGCAGCAGCTGCTGTTGTTACTTTAATTGTCTTCTTCAGATTTGCGACCTGCAACAGCAGTAAAACAAGAACTGAGGAATTTCTCAAGTTTTACTTTTCTCCTCCCTTTTTTAAAAGATCTGGAGCTAAGTGCTAACTGCTGTCCAGACCTCTGCGCTGCTGAGAAGTGTTTCATTGATTCACAATTCTTCTTCAGGCACAACCCCCCGAGGGGTTCAACCTAGGGTAATGCTTTACTTGAGCAAGGGCTGTAGTAACAACAGGGTACTGGTCCTTCTTTAAGCAGGAGGTACTGCCTTGTCCCTCTTCAGCACACTCACCTCACTCTCTATCTGCTGTTTAAGTGCCAGCTGTTGCTCTTTGTGTTGGTTGGCTCGGCTAACCTGTTCTTCAATGCCGGACAAGACAACCTCACAGCCCTGGCACCTGCAGAGAAAACATTAAGCTGAACAGGACAGGCAATCTGTACTGCACGGAAAGAAACATGAAAGATGATGAATAGATTCAACTGTAGAGACCAAAAAAACCTGGAAGGCGATGGCTACTCTAGGCAGGGTAGGCACAGGGGCCGCAGTCCAATGTAATAATGTAGTGGCATTATTACATGGGAGGGAGACACGTAACAAAGTGACGCTAGGTTAGGAGCTACAGATATATGCTCAGAAAGCCTCTTGCCAGCAGCTGGGACCAGCTGCAAAATTTGCTGCAGTTTTCCTCACCCCTCCAACGTGGAA
Source organism: Numida meleagris (assembly GCF_002078875.1). Taxonomy (NCBI): domain Eukaryota; kingdom Metazoa; phylum Chordata; class Aves; order Galliformes; family Numididae; genus Numida; species Numida meleagris. Next base: position 75,791,814 of record NC_034409.1, read on the forward strand.
GAATTTGGAAAATTATTTTCCACTGCCACATGGGAAAGAGGATGGAGAAGGTCACCTTGCTACAACTGCCCCCCAGCAACACATAGAGGATGATCTGGTGAAGCCCCTAACCACTCCTGCAACCTTTTGAAGTGTTAGTATGGGCGGCTTCCTCCTCACCACTCCTGCAATGTGCGGGTGATGGTGCTTAGCTCCTCCCTCCGGATGTCCCTCCCAATGCTGTAATCCACCTCCAGGCGCTGGTTCCGCTGATCCAAGCTCCCTCGCAGCACATCTGCATACACAGCCTCGATCACGAGGTCCTCCAGTTGCCGGACGTTCTTCAGCTGTAACTGCTCCAGCAACACCGAATAGGGGATGCACTGTGGAGACATGACAGTAACTATCATGAGGTAAATCCAGAAGAAAGAAAACCAGAGGTAAAATAGGGGCATTACCTTGATCTTGGCAGCCAGAGTGACGACTGACAGGTGCCTCAGTTTGTTCTTCTGAGCCTCTGTCAGGGGAGGGAGGTTTGCTGCTTCAGCTGTTGTCAAAGGGAAGAACGGGGTATTAGAATGTATACCTCACTTTCTATTTCCCAGTCCTGCAACGGAAACATTTGCGCCAGTCCCACTTAAAACTTCAGCACACCAATCCCCAAAGCGATGCTTTGTCTTGGCAAGCTGTCACCATTAATCCACAGCTCAAAGGACCTTTTCCGAGCAGCCTCTTCTTCCCTCTGTTTCAAGCCACCTCCTCTAGTTGTCCCACACCTTATTTACAGAGCCCTCCACATCCCAACGGATTCCTCAGTCCTTCCCTCCACTCCTCACAAACGCCGCTGCCAAGATGTTTTTGGAAGTTCCCCACGCAGCACGCAAATGGCAGCATGCAAACAGCAGCGCTAGTTACTGCGGGCCTCCTCGGCCCCGGGCACAAACCCAAGCTCACTACCAGACTGGTGGTGCAGGGCGCGACCCCCCGAGCCCAACCTCACCCAGGTAGTCGGCGTAGGTGCCGTAGGCGAAGATGGTGAGCAGGTGGAAGACGGGAGAGAACTCGGAGTCGGCCAGCTGCGAGACAGAGGGCGAGTCAAGCCCCGCCGCGCCCCAGGCCCAGCCGTGGGCTGGGCAGGGCAGGGCAGGGCAGGGCGGAGCGGAGCGGGACAGGGCGGAGCGGGCTCACCTCGCGGACGGCCGGCATGTCAAGCAGCTCCCCGAAGACGTAGATGCCCGGGGCCTCCAGCACCTGGTGGATGAGACTGGCGAGCGCGGCGCCGCGGGCCGCCTTGGCCAGCAGCAGGAACTGCTCCTGGCTCTGCCCCGTCACCTTCCCCTCGGTCGCCATCCCGCCGCCGCCGCCGCCGGGGACTCGGCCCCGCCGCGATGGCGTCCCGCAGGCCCCGGCCCCACCGCCGGGCGCCACCTCCAGCCCGCCCCGAGACCGCTCCTCTATGGCGGCGCCGTCGCAGACCGCCGCTTCCGGGTGTGACGCCACGCGGGCAGAGCGGCACGGCGCCCCCCGGCGGCGGAGGACCGCTCCGGGGGTTGGGCCGGGAGGTGCCGCGGGCGGCGGCCGGTCTTAGCCCGGGGTTGCCGTCTTGGCTTCGCGCCGTTGGGCTCCTCGGAGCCCGGGGCCAGGTCAGAGCTTGGTCTCCACACTGAGGCTGCCGGCAGGAGGGAGGAGTGCTGACGGGCCGGGGTGGAAGTCTGAGTTATAACGGTGGTGGCCACGCCGCTTGGATGGCGTGGAAGTCACTGCTCACAGTACCGCCACAAGCGCAGTGGCCAGGGATGTGGGGAAGGGCTGTGATTATTCTCAGAGATAGCGAGGCCTGTGCTTCTCCTTACGGCGGGATCGAAAGAGGGGAAGGGCTGACAAGGTCAAGCAGGGGCTGTGCGGGCGGACTACAGGGCAGCAAGAACACAAGGTACAACTATTGCCTTCCTACGTTCGCCTCTCTGATCCTGTGCTTAGGTCCACTTCACCACACCCTGACACCTGATGCATTCTGGTCAGGTTGAAGTGTAGCCCTGCTGCTCTGTAGCATTTATTGCTCTCTCCCCCACCCCCTCACTGGCTCCTTCCATCTCAGTTTTATCTCCCTATCGATCTGTTTCTCTCACACTCTCTGACACGCTTGCTGCCTTTCATTATTAGTCCGATAAAGCAAGGCAGCCTGAGCATCCCAGCTGCACAAGCCTCCCTCCATTCTCCTCCTCTGCGTCGACCCCAGGTCCTATGTGCTCTTTGCTGGGTCACCACAATTTTTCTTCTCCTTCGTCCTGCATGGAGCTAAAACAAGGGCAAGGAATGAATCACATCCTGAGCTCCCTAAGTGAGAAGGCCATCATCTTCTCCGAATATGCAAGCTCTCATGTGAGCGCACAGTATCTTACCCATAACTTAGCAAAGACTTTGCCTAGATCAGAGTAATGGATGTTGAGATTAAATTCCAGACTTTTGGAGTCTTTAAGTTCCATGATTTCATTTCATTTTGCTACAAACTCTCAAGTGCCTATCTTAACGTTACAGGGAAACTGTGAGATGAGATCTTTGTGTAACCTAGGTCAAAAATTAAGAGTCAAAAGTAGGAGGCAAAGAGTGCAGATGAACGCAAGCCTTTACAGCATTTCAAAATTTTAAGATAAATCTCATAGTACCAGGAGGTTGTAGGTTATTATTTCTGAGTGTGGGAGATTTGTTGTCCTCTCTGCAGCTACCTCGCACATCACCCCCCTCTTCCCAGAATGAAAACACCACTCTTTTCCTGCTGTAGATCCACCTTCTTTCCCATGCACCCACTGCCCCACTTTAAAGCCTGCAGAATCATACTGTATTGTTCTAGATCACTTCTCTCTTTGCCACTGCAAAATCAAAATGATTTGTCGAAATGCTGACAATAGTTTTTCTCTAGCACTTCTCCAAACATAGTCTGGGTCACATCTTCTGAGATGATTTTTCACAACTCTTTGCAACTGCCACAGACTCCTAGGCAAAAACCTTGTAAGGACGAGGGAGGATGGGGCAAATCTCTTTGGCAGGCAACATGATCAGGAAGGTTTTTAACCCTATAACTTGTACTAGGTTAACACACAGGGTGGTAAGACCCATGCCTAATTACATCTAGGGCAGCCTAACACCTATTTCTTACAAAGAGTTGAAGAGGAGGATGGCTGCACAGTAACTCTTCCTCCCATGCACTCTCACAGCCCTCAGGAATTTGCAGATCAGGAACTCTTTTTCAGACAGCCTCCATCATGATTCTCCAGAAGAGAAAGGACCTTTCACATCACATGGTCGCTTGTGTCTGTGATTAGGCATTCTCCAGTTACTGGCTCTCGTTATTTTCTGCCAGAATACCTGGTATGCTTTTCCCCAGGAAGGAAGTCATGCTGTAGTCAGGTCAAGTCTCTTTCTGCTTTTTGATAAGTTAAACAGGTTGACCTCTTTGAATTACCGAGATCTCCAGCCTCAGATCATCTTTGATTCAAAGTTATTAAGTATGGACTTCAGCATTAGACTCACCCAGATCACAGAGAGAGGCTTGATCATCTCCCTTCTCTTCCTAACTCTTGTCTTTGCATGGCCAGGCACTTCTGCAGTATTGTCCACGGGGACTGTGCTGTTGCTGTGTTTTGGTTTGGTTTGGTTTTTTTTCCCTGTCTGATTCCTTTTAAGATCACCTTTTTTTCAGGACTGAAAGTTGTTCACTGTAGACATGGTCATATCTAATTCATGGACATCTTTTCCTTTTCATAGCTGTACAATTTGCTCTCATCTGTCTTACAAGAAGTTTTATGAGAATGACCACCTTACCAATGCAGCAGGTCATTCTGTGTTGGCCCTACCCTCATTATTTTTAACACTAACAGTATTTGTGTCCTCAGCAAACTGTGTCAGAATAAAGTGTATCTGCTCACCAAGAGCTGAATTAAATGGTGACTTACACCTAACTAAGGACTCATTCCTGGGCATCCACATCAGAAACTGCCACTCAGTGGGGGGCTTCCAGGGCCGGCCCCTTTGCATTTGGTTCAACACAGTTAACTGGTCCACTTAATCTCCTGCTCCATTACTATTGTGTAATGCTGTTTTTTTCTCACCAGATTGTTTTGGGATATTAATGCTTCCAGAAGCCTAAATAGATCTAAGCCATCACCTATTCCAAATAAACCTGAAGTCACATCAAAGACCGACAAGAACAAAACAAGTTTATGCAGCAAGATCGGTTTCCTTCAAATCAGGCTGACTGGCATTAGCTGGAGAATCTCATATCAGCTCTTCTCTTGCTTTGCCTAGAAATTTTCAGGTCTTCTGTTTGCTCTCTACAAATATCAGCACAGCACCGCTCTTCTCCGGTCTTCTGGGACATCTCTGAAATTCCAGAACTTATTAACAAGTTGTTTTTTGAGCAACAGGACTGAGGAACCTGGCTTCTCTAAGGATTTGTTGCCTGCGTGTTCTATATTTGCCATGCCGTCAGCCAAGGTACCTTGATGACACCCTTTCTGCAATGTACCACAGCTGCGAGTCCTTTCCCCTCGCCTGTAGCCAGTGCCTTGGGCTCCTCCTTCACCACTGTCTAGCACACACAGCTTCCTTGGTATTTTCTCCTTAGTTTATTTCAGCCTGCTGGCCAGACTGCTCTGACCGGCAGGGTTTTGCCCAGCAGCATGGCCATGGGGTCTCCTCCAGCACAGTCACCAGCAGCATCTCTCTGTCTGGCTGCTGGTTCTCATACAACTTATTGGAGCTTATTTACCTTTCAGACTCTGCTTCTTTTGTCAAGCCCAGCTGAATGTGGCCCATGGCAACTGACAGATGAGCAGGTGGACAGACGGACAGCAGGGCAACCGCAGGAGCCTCACTGCCCTCAGGACACAAAGCTAAATCAGGGCAGCAGAGGTCCACTTGGCCTCAGGAGTGGTGAAAATAACCTGTACGTGATGACCGTGCCAGGCAGAAAGAACAGCCTCGCATCCTTCTAGGTGTGATGGTGCAGAAGGTACATTATCAGTCCTGGTCCAAATCCTGGCCAAATACTCAGCAGAGGGAGTTTTTACATTTCCATCTTCATTTCGTCACCACATCACCTTCACTTGAACGCCCTCAGAACAACACTTCATACTTAATATCTCTCTCATCTTCCCCTTTCCACCGCCATCCACCTTCTCATCAGCAGCCCACCTGACCTCGGCTCTTCCCTCCAACGTCCCTGTTGTTTCTTGCTACCTTTCCTTTGAGCCCATCCCAAGTGCCTCCTTTTGCCACTCTGCTGCTCCAGACCCATGCTCCCAAAGAAGCGTGCCTTTCCCTTTATGTCAGGTGAGAGTGTGTAAGCATGACATCAGCCCCTGCGCTCGCTGTTCCCATCCCCTCAGTGGCTTTCCTGACTTCTCTCACACCTCCCAGGGTTTCCTTGATCCCTACAGCATCTTCCTCCTCGTTCTCTTTCCTGCATCTAGCTCTTTCACTTCCTTCTGCAGCTTTGCTCTTCAGGGGGATTTTCAGTGTTTGCATCATTTGGATTTTCGCCCTTTAACTGACCTTTCCCTGGTTGAATTTTCTCAACTGTTTTGTGCTTCCCAATTATTCTAAACACATTCATCGTAATTTGAAAAGGTCAGAAGGAGCCCGCCTGGCTGACGTAGCCCCTTCCAGAACTTTCCGCCCTTGGCTCCCCCTGGACCCCAACCACCAGCTCTCCAGGCAGCGCTGTCCTGCCCTGCCCTGTCCTCTAGCCACCCTGAGCAGCCACATGCTGGCACATCCAGCCATGCGCAGTCGCTGTCCCAAGCGTGAAAATCCCACCGACGCTCCCAAAGGCTTATGGAAGCCCTGATGGGTGAAAGGTGTGCACAGCCCTGCTCACAAGTGTGGGAACTCACGGAGGGCCCGATGGACAGCAGCAGCCCTGGGTCTGTCAGGAGTTGGCACAGCCTGTTCCAGGCAACGCGCTGCGCTCAGGCTCAGTACTGAGTGCCCGCTGGTCACCTGCGTCAGGCGACCGGTGGCAGGTTGCTTCATAGAGCAGCGCCGTCTGTACTGTTTCCTGTTTTATCAGGGTCAGTGACAGCCTTTCCTCATCAATTCATGATGAAAAGTTTGATTGTTTCTGAGGATCTGAGGAAATTGCTTTCTGGCTCCCTCATATTTCAGACCCTGGAGTGGAAGCCGCCTTGATGCCTCCGACTTTCATCTCCCATCCAGGGCTGCTCGGCGGCCGCCTCCTGATTTGGCCTGCGCCTTCTGATGGTGCTGATGGTGGAGGGCGCAAAACTCCCCGCAAAACACACAGCCCCTCTGAGGCACATAATCTTCTTTCTCTCATTTCACCGCCACGTCCCTGCCATCTCCCGACGCATCCATCGATCCCCGGCAAAGACAGCTCGGGGACCCGCGGGGCGATCCCGTGGCCGGAGCAGACCCCGCTCTGCTCCCACAGCACCCGGTGTCCCACTCGGCCCACGCGTGGGCGCCTCGGCTCTGCCCGTGGGGCTCCCCCGGTCCCCCGCCGGCCGCGGATAAGGCCCCGGGCCCGGAGCTCCGCGAGACGGGGACGCGGGGCGGGGGAACGAGGAACGGGGGCGGCGGGGGCGCGGCGGGGAGGGGGATCCCGAGGGGTCCCCGAGGCCGGAGCCGTCCGGGGGAGGCGTTCGCTCTGCCGAGGGAAGCGGCGGGTCCCTTGGAGACACCTCTCTCCATAGCAACCCAATCGCTTCCTGGGAAGATCCCGAAATAACCGACACGACGGGAGCGGCGCGGAGCGGGCAGCGGCGGCGGGGAGGCAGCAGCACCGGGCAGGTCCGGCGGGGCGGCCGGGGAGGGCGGGGAGGGACCGGCGCTGCCCCTGCAATCCCGGCACGGGGGCTCCGGGCGGCGGGCCCCCCCGGCGGGCGCCCCTCGGACTGCAGCAGGCTCGGGGGCGACGGTGCCGGCCCGCGGCCGTGCCAGCAGCCATGGGGTTAACGGGAGGCAGCGAGCGAGAGAGACGGAGACGGAGAGAGAGAAAGAGGGGCTGGACCAGCGCTCGGCAGCTGTTTATTTCAAGGCATCTCTCGCTCTCTCTCCCTCAGCCAGGGCTCAGCCTCGCCGAACCTTCCTTCTCCTCCTCCTCCTCCTCTCCTTCTTTCGTCCTGACCATGAGCGGCAGCGGCGGCAGCGGCCGTGCCCCCCCGGCCCCCAGCCCCGCCGCCCCGGCTGCGCCCCGCCCGGCTCCCCGCAAGGTAAGTTCGCTCCGGGCTCGGGCACGGCGTGGGGACGGGGCCGCAGGGCGAGAGGCGGGCGGTGTGCGCCCGTCCACGAATCCTCTCTCCCCGTCTCCTTCCCCGTGTCCTTCCTCCCCTCTTCTTTCCCCTCTCCCCATCGAGGTGCCTGCCCCCTCCCAGCCGGCTGTCTTCTTTCCCCGCCGCTCCTCCTTCTCCTCTCCGGGCTGGAGGTACCGAGGGGCCGGGAGGGAGCGGGCACAGCCGCGGCGTTGCTGCCTCTCGCCCTCCAGCTCCGGGCTCCATCACAGACCTGTTGTGCTGGAGCACCGGAGCCTGCGCTGAGCCAGACGACTTCAGCCTAATTGGCGCAGCTGGAGAGAAGAAACGGAGAGGTCAGTCCCTCCTCCTGCACGGCCGGGCATGCATCGTGCCACAGAGAGCGACTCGGATGGGGAGACGGCACCTGGAGCACTCGGATGCCCGAGAACAGTAGGAAGCCGAGAGGCAGGAGATTGGCAGACTCATGACATGTATTGCAGGCAGGCACTAGATGGCAGGGGACCGGCATCCTAGAGTGCTGGCTGGAATGGGGCCATGCTCACAGTTCCCAAATGCAGGAAGACTTGAGCTCAGAGGACCGCTGCCGGGGTTATCCGTAGCGAATCCTGTTCCCTAGATACTGAGATGTCCAAATGCACGGGCACCATCACTCTCTGTCCCTGGACTGTGCCTTAGCCCAGCATTTCCATGCTCAGCCCACGGGTCCTTGCCCTGGCACCCAGCAGTGGCATGCCCACCAGCAGGCACTGAGCACTGCAGGACCTGCACTGACACCAGGTGAGCCCACGGGCACCTCCGCGAGGCTGGCCGGCCCCTGGCACTACCGCCAGCCCTCCCTCTGTCAGGCAGTGGGCAGAGCAGCCTGACACGAGCCACCACATTCAGACTGCCAGCCCCGAGGTCAGCCTGCTCTGTGAGCCATCATCCCCAGCCACAAGCACACAGGAGCTCCTTCCCCACATGGGCTCAGCTTCTTCCACGGCTGGGCACCAATACTGGGCCTCACACTTCCAGCGGTCCTCCGAGTGCAGCAATTGCCTCCTTAGGGCAGCTGACCTGGAATCCTTCCCTTTCCCTATTCCCTCCCAGTGGGATGCAGAATCCCTTCTCACCGGCACTGGGGCTCATGCTTGCTGCTACCAAAACAACCATGATTGCAGCTCTGCATCCTGGACCACAAGCTCCAGGATGCTTGCAGCCACCGAGAAAAACATAGATGCAGGGTGCTCAGGGCACAGGGGTGTTCAGCATCTCACTGCCAGTGTCCCAGCTCACTCCCCTCTACCCCTCTACCCCAGAGGTAGCTGCTGGGCTCCACAGTCCCAAAGTGCCGTCACCTATCAGTAGCTATCTCCATAGTCCTGGGTGCTGGCTGGGAGTTACAAATGCCAGCCAACGTTCTGCCTCCATGAGCAGGGTTGGGTCCCCCTCAGGTTTGTTGTGATTTTTTATTGCCGTTCCAAGTGGGATCGTTGCTGTGGGGGAGCCGGGCTGAGAGAGGATTTGCATGAAGCTCTCGGTGCTGCGGGGTTGCTAATGGCGAGTGCTATTCCAGCTGGTAGCAAGTTTCATAATCTTGGCCCAGCTCTGCTGGATGTTCTGTTCCTCAGGGTCGCGAGCCTTTTTCCCCTTCTCCTATCCCTCCCCCCGCTCCCCAAACTGGTCGGCAGTTTTGTTGTTCCACCGGAATATATCTGTCATGTGAGGTCATCGCTGCATAAGTAGAGGTGATTGATTGCTTAGGTCGCAGGGGCCCGTCCCATGTTGGGCTTTGAATACCAGGTTGGAGACCTTAACCGGACCCGGTTCTCGCAGGAGAGCGGTGTGGGGTGCGGAGAGGCACGGTGATGCATTCCCGACAGATTGAGTGGCTGAGCAAACAGACTGCTGCATTCGGAACTAGCTGGAGCGCTTGGAGAGCAGACAGCTCCATTCCTAGAGGCACAGTAGCACAGCAGTCGAGCCCGAGATGCTACAAAAATACAGATAGATCATCGTCTGCCAGCCGAGCCAGGCAGGAGTGGGCGCAGCTCCCTTGCCATCCCCGGATGGAGGAGGCCGCCCGCTTGTCACCAGCGCGTCCTGCGTGTGCTCGGCCTCAACCAGCATCTCCGGTCAGAGTCGATCTCTGCTTGGCACCAAGAGAGCTGCGAGATTCTCAGATTTTAAGGCCGGGGGACCATTTTGATCATCCAGTCTGATCTACAGCGCAGCACAGGCCAGAGAATTTCACCAGTTTCATTTCCTGTGCCAAGCCCACGGCCTCTGGTAGAACTACAGCATCTCTTTGAGAAATACATGTAAATGCTTCAGGCAGCAGGGAATTCACTGACTCTCAGGTAAACCATTCTAGTATGAGACCCTCTTTATTAATAGTATTGTTCCTCATCTGAATTTGTCAGACTTCAGCGTTTTGTAGCAGAAGGTTACAGATTGCATTTGATGTGAGGGAACTACAGCGCGGGTATTGCTGCACGTGGCTGGCACCTTCACTGTTCTATTCCAGTGAGAGCTTTTATATTTGAACAGGATTTCTCCTTGGGACTACTGCATACCAGAGTTCTGGGCATGGAGAAGGAGTTGCCTGTAGCAAATCCCAGGGCTTCACCCAAGCACGGTGGCATCTGGACTCTAGAGCTCAGGAGTCACATCTGTGGTTCAGCTGGTGCTCCCTGCCCAGAGCTGGCGTGCAGTGGGCTGTGCTTCCAGGCTTTAGTTAGGGTGCACATTCCCAGCTCCCTTGGTGAGCTGCCATGCGTGCTTTGGGGCAGGGCTGCTGAGATCTGCTCTCTCGTCCCAGCTGCAGTGGTCGTGGGCTGCAGGAGATTCACAGAGGGAGGACGCTTGGCTGGGCCACTGGCTTAGGGGAGCAGCAGCAGGATTTGGGCTTCCATCCTGCAAATTCACTGAGAGCAACTCCTAAAAGATTGGCCCCAGATCCATAGTCCGGCCCCGTAGTGGGTTCTGTGTGCAATAGCAGCGAGCGATGTAATTCTTACTCCTCGCTTCCAAGCACCAAGATTCACAAACTGAGCTCAGTGAAGTGCCCTGGGGAAATAGCTTTGTCATTCACACTCTGTCATCTGTGCATAACAGGACGCTGGAACTCGGTGATGAGGGCCCTGTATCTAGAGCGAAAGCACACAGGTCCATCTCTCCACCCTGGAAGCAGCCCTGTCCATTTTTATCGCAATTAGACCTGGGAGACAGCTGAAAGCAGGAACTGTGCCAGGTGGCCCTGGTGCAGAAATCCAGCCTCCCTGGCACACCATGGCCATCTGAACGGTGTGAGGTGCAAGGACACTGGGATTTGTATCTCCTAGCAGAAAGAGCGTTCGAGCCCCCACCTTCTCTCCAAAGATCTGCTATGCTTTTCAGCAGGGGGATAGGAACTGAATCAAGGGCATTTGCTGTGCTTACCCTGAAGCATGGCAGTGTCTGTCCTCAGGACACAACTTCCCCTGCCAGCAGCTCAACGCAGAATGCCCCAGACATGCTTTATCTGCTGCTGTGCAGGTACACTGCAGGGAGATCCATACCCTGCTCTGAGCACCAGCACTGATTGCATAGGAGAGCCCGGCCCTTGCTGGCTAGCATTTCAGCATGAGTTCCTTCCCCTTTGCTCTCATGTGGGAGAAACCCTTGTGCTCCTTCACCAAACATGCCTGCTGTGCTCATGCCAGGACACATACTTAAGTCTCTGTCCTCAATATCATGAGCAAAACAGAATGCACTGACTGGCAGCAACTGACATTGTCTCAGTCCTGCACTCCTCTGGAGCTGCCTTTGGGGTAGGGCACCAGAAGTCACTTGCTTTTCACTGTCTGCAGCAGGATCTGTGCACAAAAATGCCTTAGGTCTGAGGCTTGCACCCAGTTTCCAGCTGTCACCATCACAGCAGTACGTGCGGGGCTCACTCCCTGCCTTCTGGTCTGGTTACAGCCATAACCTGCTCCCTAGGGCTGAAATTTAGGCTTCCGGGTGCAAAAGCAAGCACAGTTTGGGTCTGCAGGGTTCTATAGGGATCCCTATTTCCAGGCTTTAGCTTCTGGGAATGCTTGGTGCTGTTGCTGGAGTTTCACCAACACAGGCAGCACAGAGAGGTCTCTACTGCAAGACAGGAGCAGGGTGATCCGTGCCAATGAGCAAGCACAGCATGGTGAGTGGAGGGGAATGCAGGCCAGCTCTGTGCCCCATGCCCTGCCATGGCTCTCCCAGGAGGAACGCTGCCACTTAGGTGTGTCCCCCTAACACAGTACTCTGCCCTGTGGCACTAGCATGGATGTTCACCTCCAACTGGGGAGGATTTCCACTTCCGCAGTGGCACTGCCCATGTTCACATCTTCTGTCTGATGCCAGTGCTGCAACATGTAATGCCATGCAGAGTGTGGCTCTTCACCCTGAGGGAACTGCTGTCTATTCCCAGCCGTGGCATCTTGAAGGCAGCCCGGTGGTTTGCATGCACCCTGGCCTGAGGACTCACACAGAGAGAGATTCCTGGCACTTGGAATTCCCTCCCTTTCCCAAGTCCAAAGGAAATTCTGTCTCAGATTTCCTTGCCAGACATGATCTTCCACAGCGTCACGATCATCATCCAGATGGCCAAGATCTTGCTAGCATGAGGGAGTCTCTAGCTTTGGAAGAAACTTGCTCCATTCTGCTGCTTCTCTGCAGAACTGCATTTTAACGAGTCCCCTCTAAGGCTTAGAGGTTCAGGAGCAAAGTACAAAGAAACGCTGAGAATAGCTGCTCTTTTGTCCTCATCTTCATCTCTGGATCTCTCCAGAGACAGATCTTGCCCCGGAGGGAAGGGCAGGGCACATTAGCCGACAATTCCTTTTTTCCTGTGAACTTTGTTTAAATATTTAACAGAAGGAAACTAAAAATATCCCGGGTTAATGCAGCGGGAACCAGACAGCTGCTCGCTTCTTAGGTGTTCTTCCTCCCAGCCCTTCAGGAGCACACCGCGGGGCGAGAGCCCCTAGCCCAGCGAGGAAGGCTGCGGAAGGAAGGCCTCGAGCTCGGGAGGGGCTGCGGTGCGGGGCTGCCACGGCCAAGGCAGGGGGACGGCCGTGGCTCCCTGGGAGCCGCGAGGTGCAGTGCGGCGGGCGCAGGGCTGGAGACGCTCGGTCTCCACGATGGCTCCCTCCTGAGCTCCCATGGCCAAGCACTCTCTTTTCTCCATCCCACAGCCGCAGGGGGGCACAAATGGGGGTTGATAGTGCTCGCGCTTCCCCCTTCACAATGAAGGGACGAGCTGAACGTCGCGAATGATTTTTTTCCTGCATGAAGTCCGTGCTGCGGAGTGAATCCCGGGTCAGGTACATAACGGCTCGCCGGGGAAGGGCCGGCGCTGCGCCAGGCGCTGAAGGGAAGAGGCAAGCGGCATGAAGGGCAGGCGGCCGCGCTGCCGCCGGGCTGGTGCCAAAGCACGGGACGGGGCTGGTGCCGAAACGCAGCCGGGTGCTGGCCCCTGCCTCCTGCTGCCCCCAGCGGCTGGGTGACCGGCAATGGGAGAGCTGGGGGAAGAAGGGAGGGGCGGTGCGGTGCGGAGGACGCTTGGACACGGAGCGTGGAAAGGTAATTCCGTTTAGCTAAGAGGAAAGTAAACGCTAAATATTTGATAGGCATATTTTTGCTCTCAAGTTCTTTGCTAATGCTGGACTTTTCTCGCTGATTCACTCTCTCTTCCCCAATCTTCCTGGTTTATCACTCGTGCGCTTCCCCTCTCGCTCCCTCACCCCAGCGCACAATGAAGAGGCTCCTTTTTCATAAATGGATTACACGCTCCACACTATAAATAAACACGGGAATTAAGATTCCAGCTTGTTCTGAAGATAAGCAAACAAAGGCGTCGGAGCCCCCCCTCGGCCCTCAGACGGGAGCGTCTCCCGGGAGGCTGCGCACGCGTCTCCACACGTGTGCTCAAGAGGCAGCTCACTGCTCCCGGTGCGTGTTTCTGTGGGTCGGGGAGCAGCCCCGCGATGGATGCACCTGTGTGCTCTGCCGTGCTCTGCCCGTCAGGGCTGGGGGTTTGCACCAGCGCCAAGCAGACAGCGATGGCCACGAGGTGAGAGAGCGACTTAACCTCCCTCTCTTGCCTTCCAGTGAGCAGCATGAGGCAGGACCTCGCCGCGTGACGAGGTGTTGCTGCATCTGCGATGGACCCTGGTACCTGGTAGGTTCATAGCCCCCCTGATGCGGGAAGGAGAGAGGTGCACGTGCAGCGGGCCTTCTTAGCAGGAGAGACGACTGGATAACACGTTCTTCCTCCTCCCGCAGCAGGATGCCTCTCCTGATCTCCTCCATCCACTCTCTGCAGCTATGGCACTTCCTCCTCCTGGTTTCAGCCATTCCTCCGCCCGCCGTCTGGTCCCTCCGCCCTCGTGGCCCCATGGCTGCCCGGCCTCTCTGTGCCCGTCGCAGCCCCTCAGCCCTCCGGCCCATATGCATCTGGGACAGGACCTCACTGCCGGAGTGGGATTCGCGCCTTGCCACGCCACGCCAGCGGGTCCTGATCCCCCGAGGAGGGGACCTGCGTCACACCGTGCGGCTGAGACGCCAAGCAGCGGGAGCCAGGCCTGCCACCCCCTCTGGCTTTGAGGATGGCATGCCCTCCTCCCAGTACCCCTGGGCCATCGTGTGGGGCCCCACAGTGTCAGATGAGGATGGAGGGGATGCCAACTCAGCCAACCCGGGCTTCCCACCGCTGGGTTACACCTTTGTCTCACCACGCGGGATGGCGACGGCGCAGCCCAACTCCCACTCGCTGCTGCACAATGCGGGGCTCAACCTCCGTGAGACCCCGGCCACCCTGCGGCCCTTCCTGTTCGGGCCCCGGGGTGAAGGTAGGCTGTCTGTTGCTTCTCCCAGCCTCGTTCTTGCCTACAACTGTAGAATCATAGGGTATCCCAAGTTGGAAGGGACCCACAAACATCACCAAGTCCCACTCCTGGCCCCACACAGGACCACCCAAAATTCAAACTCTATGGAAGTGTTGTCCAAACACTCATTGAACTCCAGCAGCCTGGAGCCATGCCCATTGCCCTGAGGAGCCTGTTCCAGTGCCTGACCACTCTGTGATGAAGGATCTTTTCCTAACCCCCAATCTGACCTACCCTGATGCAGCTCAGTGTTGTTCCCTTGGGTCCTTCTGCAAAACCCATCAGTGCCCCGGCAGGAAGCTTGCATGCACTGCTGCTTTGTGGAGGCTGATAGGGTGGCTGCCACACTGCCCTTGTCCCCTTTGTCTTGCAGGAGTGGACCCTCAGCTCTACGTCACGATCACCATCTCTATCATCATTGTCCTGGTTGCCACTGGGATCATATTCAAGTTCTGGTAAGTGGTGCTTGGGGCTGATCGATGTTGTTTCATGATGGTGCTCTGAGACCATGTCAGTAGGCATGAAGACTATGGACTTGGGTGCTGAAGAATGTGTTGAACCCCTGCGTGCAAGGGGCACTTATCACCTTGCTGCTCTTCTCTCCCAAGCTGGGACCGTAATCAGAAGCGCCGGCGCCATTCTGGGCAGCAGAGCGGCGGGAGGCAGCAGGACAGCCAGCAGCCCCTCACAGACCTGTCCCCCACCGCCATCAGCATCCTGGGGCCCTACAGTGACTCCCTAGCACCCACCCCCGAAGCGGAGGAACCCAGGCAGGGGCAGGAGGGTGTGGAGAAACTGGGGGGCCATGGGAAAAGCACCGCCTTCCAGCTCAACCGGTGAGTCCAGCAGGGAGCAGTGGGTGGCAGGCACAGAGGGCATCAGGTTGAGGATGGGCAGGGTAGCTCGACCCTCCGAGGAGGGCCCATGCGAGAAAAGAGCACTGGCTGGTTAGTGGGGATCCAGGGCAGCTCGAACACCCGTATCTAATTCTTTTCCAATTCCCTTTTCCCCCAGAATTCCACTGGTGAACCTGTGATGCAGATGGGAGATGCAGAGCTGGCTCCCCCACCCTCCTGCCACAGCGGGGAGCCCACGCTTCTGCCACCTCTGCTACCCCAGGAACAAAACAATCTCCTTGTGCCACGGCCCGCTGCCACAGTTGTTAACTAACTCCACCAGGACGTGCCTGGGCAAATGGACGAGCTGGGCCTCGCTAGCATCCTGCGGGGGAAGGTTGGGGACCTCCGTGCAGGATGTGATGCGGAGTGAGCGGGACGTGGGAGGGGAGGCAGCTGTTGGTTTTGTGAAGTCATAGCCTGCCCTGCCTCTCTCCTCGCACACACACACACGCACTCTCTGACCTCTGTGACTCTCCCACCAGTGCATGCCTGACAAAGGGGTAGGTGAGGTGGAAAGGCGTCCCCCTGTCCCCATGGCCCCAAGCCCCTCTATGTGTCCCTTCCTGTGTCGTGTGCTTTGATGTGAACGTCTGGAGTTCAGTGGCTGCAGCGTCACCTCTGGGCTGGGGATCAGGTGATGGCAGGTCCTCCTGTTCCCAAGACCTTGGCCTTGCTGAGGGCCCCAAGGCGAATCTTGGGAATAAGAAGCTCACACAGCACCTGACCCTCTCAGCTATCCATTTCCTTGAAGGAAGCATTACCCTACCTTTGATATTCACATCTTCCCATTTTCTTTCTGCCTAACACTCCTTTGTTTTCTGTCTTCAGCTTGTATCTTTTCTCATCTCTCAGTCCCCAGTGTTTCTATTTTTTTCTCTCAGTTCCTCCTCCCCTCTTCTCTTGCCAGTTAAGGTTGGAAAAAGTTCCGTTAGTTTTCCAAATGTTTAGATCCTGTGGAAGTGTCCTTGCTGCCCCATTCTGCTCCCTCAGTCTCCTTCATCAAGGTTTTATCTCTACTCTGTGGTGATGTTCTTCAGAAAATCAGAGGTGAAGCCTTCTGGGCATTTAGCAAGGGTCCTGTCCATTGAGATACTGCTGAAGCAGCTAAAGTGTGACAAGCAAATACGGCTGGGTATGAGGAGTGTGAGCTTTGCTGGGCTGTGAGAGGGAATTGCTTTCTGACACTCATGCTGCAGGCAATGAGCAGCGGAGATTATTCTACTTGGGATGGAAAAGAGCACTTTAGAGAGCTTTGGTGGGTTGACATGCGCTGCTGGGAGATCTCTCTTGGAATGCCTTGTGATGGGAGACACCTGAGGCAATGCTCACCAAGGGCATGAGAGAGGGGTACCTATGTGCAGCCAGACATGGGATGCCGACTTCCCTGAGTACACATTGTTAGCAACAGTTGTTGCCCTCCCCTGGCTTTTGTGGACATCTTCAGATAAATTCACAGACCCACACAGCAGCCACTGAATGGCAGAATGATGCAGATTTGGGTAAGGTTGCCCCAAGAGCGCACAAACACCTTCAGCTGCTGGACTGATGTGTCCAGAGACAGGAACTCGGCCACCATTTTAAGGCACCACACAAGGTCTCTGACAAAAAGTTATCTATTATCTCCAAGAATAGGAAATGGCCTTTCCCCCTTTATCTCTGTAGTAAAAGCATATTCTTGACAGGACAAAGCACAGGGAGTTTCCCACGGGGCCTGGTTCTGCCCATTTACCCAGCTGAACGACAGGCGATCTCAGGTCCCACCTGGCTCACTGTGAAGGACATTTAAATGAGAGGGTAACTTACAATAAGCTTCATGGAAAACAGTAGAGATTTGAAGAAAATGACAGGTCAAATAAAATTATCGGCTTATTAGAAGCACAGAATGGCTGAAAGATGTAGGTGGAAAAGGACTCAGGAGGTCTCTAATCTAAGCACAGGCTAAGTCTCCGCTCTCAGCAGTGGATATTATTCCTTCACTGTAAATCAGTCTATTACTGAGCTTTTTCTTTACTGAGGCCCCTCTAGAGGCTTTAGTGGACGTTTCAAGCTGTAGATGGACAAACAATGGAGCAAGTGGCTCTTCCTGCCTGCTGCCCCACTCCCACCACCCCTGAGGGCAGGTCGGGGCTGTTCCCCCTCATGCTGACATGACCAGAGCTGGAGAAGGACGTCTGCACATAGCCTGCATCAGTTATTCCCGGCAGTTTACAATATAATGCCTTCAACTTGTTTAAGTAATCTTCCAGACCAGGCTAATTAGATTGCTCTTTGATCAATAGCGCTTGTTGAAACAAGGCCAGAGTTTAGACTCTACCACTTCAAGGGCTGTCCTTGGACTTTCCCTTTCCGCAGGCTGTGTTGGAGAGAAGACCTGTGGCAGGGCACTGCGGAAGGGGTAGTGAAAACCTTTTCCAACACTTGCTGCAGGAAAGCCCTGTGCTCTGCTGGCCACGCTTTGTAAACTCTGCAAACACATCAGATTTCAGTGTTTTGTTTTGTTTTCCTTTGATGTGTCTCTGTTCCTGTTCAAAGTATCTCCAAGGAATGAAACCTTTCGTGGACATTGTGGTAAGATGGAAGCTGGGAAATGCTGTAGAAAAAGCTCTTACAATAACAGGAGCTTGGAAACGCTGAACATCTTTTCCAACACTGACTTTTCAAGCCAAACATGTTTTTATCGTGGTCATTCACTCACATGAAACAGGTTAGAAATGGGAAAAACCTTCACTGTCCTTCCAACGTTCAAAACATTCAGAATGTGTTTGGACACATAGGCTTCGTCCAGTCAACAAATAATCTCACTGGACCTGTTTTACCCGTGACTGGAGCCTTACAAACCACCTTCCCCTGTGCAGAATGAAGCCTGCCGTCTCACCTGTTCCCAGGTAACATTCTGTGAGATGCGCACACACACGGACCAGTTGACACCATCAAGCGTAAGGCCAGAGCAGAGGCCAGCACCCTCTCAGTCACGATCTGACAGGTTTCCCTGTCTTCTGGGTGACTGGAGAAAAAAGATCTGGGTTGATTTTTGTCCAGTGGAAATTTCACAGAGAGAAACGTGTGTGGAGAAAACGACTGAAAATATTTGTTGATACGGGCTGAGCCTGCCTGATATTTCTAGACAATTAGATGGAAACGCCTGGATGGGCTGGGCAGCTGTGTCCCTGTGGAACACCTCAAGGGACATGCTTTTGCTAACAAAAGGCCTTGTGGTCTTCCTTCTGGGAGAAGGAGGAAAGGCCCAGGGTGCAATCCTTCCCCTCTGCCCTGTGTTGTATTGGAGCAGGAAGCCAAGTCTCTCTCTTCACCCAGCAGAGTGAGGTGACCACTAGGCCAAATCCTGCTTGAGCTTTCCCATCTGGTTGGTGGTGACTGGTTGACAAGGGAACAGAGCTCAGCCATGTGCTTCCACAGCTCTCCTACAGTGTGATTTACAGCAACACTCCCAGCCCAGTGTCCCACAGCTTCAGAGAGGGCTATCTACCTCTTCCTCTGTGGCACCGAAGTGCCCTTGTAAATTTGGTCCTTCACACCCTTTCCTGCTAAGGAAAAATGCTTGGAAAGGAGCTGTTTGCTCACCTCCCACACGTTCGCAAATGAAAACACCACCATCTTCAGATTGGTCTGAGTAAAACTGTGGTTTTGGTTTTTTGCTCTGAAAAACCACGCCTATGGCACAGCCTTATAGTAAAGTCCTGCAGCACAAAAGCCCTGGGCCAAACTCCAGCTACCTGACCATACCCCAGCTACGTCTCACTATATCCTAGCCCTATCTTGGCAAGACAATAGAGGGGGGCCCTTCTTTCACCAGCTGCCAGTTCTCTGTTCCTCCTTTACTGTTGTTTTCCCTCTCCCACTGTTTCCCCGTTCCTGTTCCTGTACCAGAGTCTCCCTCCAGGTTCTCGATCCCCTCCTGCTGTTTTGCTCTCCCACTCTGCTCTCGTTCTCTCTCTGCCATTTGGTCTCGTTCTGCTGCAGCTCCCACCCTCCCTTTGCTCTTCCTCCTGCTTCCCGCTCGGTCTCGCTCCCCCTCCTCTGCCCTTGTGCGCTGTGATATATATTTTTGTAGGATTTCTCTTCTCCTTGTGGTGAAATACTCAATTCTTGTGGGATGTTAGTTTCAACATTTTTAAATAAACCTTTGCAAAATACCGCAAGCAGAGCTCTCGCTGCTGTGGAAGAGGCCACCACGGAGATGTCAGGGGTGGGAAGAGAGGGACTTCACCCTGGGCAGACACCGGTGGAACTGGAGCTCAGGCATCTACCGTCCCGTGCCCTCCTCCAGGGAGTGGGCAGAGCGACTTGGTTCGGCGTCCATCTCACTTGGCTTCCCCATGACCAAAAAGGTCTTCCAGCCTTCCTCACAGCTTTCCCCAAGAGCAGGCCCTGCTTGAGGAGGCTGTGAGGACCCAGCACATCCACTTCTCAGACCCGAGTGGCTGCTTTTGTGGCAGAGCTGCTACCTCCCAGCCACTTTCTGCAGCCACTTGTCACACAAGGGTTTGTGCTGAGAGCCGAGGTGGCAGTGAGAGGTGAGAGAAGCCGGAGAGACAGAGAGATGCAGGAGCAGAAGCCTCCCTCACTCTGTTCCCCGCGGCTGCCTCCGCAATTTCTATTTACAGCCCTGCTGCCTCCCCTCCTGGCCACAGTGCTGCTGCTGCTGTTGCTGGTTTCCAGGGCTGCTCTGTAATTAAGCATCTTCGTCTCCTGCAACTCCCCCACTTCAGAAGCTCCAGTGCTGATTGGTGCTAGGGCGGGCAAAGAAGGGGTGCTGGAGACCACAGCAGCGCTGGTGGCACCTCCAGAGGGCTGCAGTGGCATCATGGGACAGTGGAGAGGGCTGCCCCAGCCCGGGCCTGTGGGAGGCCGATAGCACCTCTTCTATCACTGAGCTGAGGGTTGGGAGGAGGCTGTCCCTTAGCCCTGCTGCTTTAGGCGACTGGTTACTGGCTCTGGAGGCCAATCCGCTCTCACCAGCTGTGTACGGAGACCGTGGGGCTGCAAAGGCTGAAGAAACGTGGCTGGTGAGGTAGCAGATTCTCACTGTGCTGACATTACAGACTTACATGCTCATTGGTGCAGTGAAATGGCTTACACAAACCTTGGCTGCTTCCAGCCAGAGCTTCAGCCCTTCCTATTGTCTCCTCTGTCAGCAGATGCTTTTTTCCCCAGTGCCCTCTCTGCAGAGGCTGCAGGTGCTCAGTGGAACCTTCCCTTTCTTCACCAGGAGTAGCTCCAGGAGCTGACCCATTTTCTGCTGGTTTCTTGAAGGACTGACTCCCCAGTCTGGTCCCATCTCACCACCGTTTCCCACTATGTGGCTTTTGCCCACTTCTCATTCTGACTTCTCATCCTCCCAGTCTGCTCCCAGCCCTGCCTCCTCCCCTTGCATCCCCATCCTTGTTGCTCACTTTTAGGGGGCTGGAAAAGGGAGTTTCATGGGGCAGTGGAGACTCGAGGAAGGAATATGATCGATCAGATAAATCACAGAAGAACACCTAAAAACTGCACAGTTACATGAAGATGTGTGAAAAACCCCTCAGCAAGAGGTCAAAAACCAAGCACAAGGTATTGCTGACCACTGTGATTTCTTGGGAAGGAGAGTACTGCAGAAACACATTATGAAAACAGCTCCCAAAGCTGGGATTTCCTCCAGCTGAATGCCTTCAATAACCTGCAATAAATTCTCCTATAATGTAAAAAATAAAAAAAATAAAATTCAGGCAAAAGTCTGCTAGTGGTGCCTGTCCATGTTAGGGTTTTGGCAGTGAGCTGGAGCACTTGCTTGCTTCCCCTGCTCAAGCAGCATTTCCACAGCTGGGACTGGGATTTTGGCCTGCATGCACCCTGCACTGCTCATCCCCATGGGACTGTCATGCTGCTTTCTGTCACCTTGTGTGCCCTCACAGTGTGCCCTTGAGACAGCTGGCCCAGCACTATGGGCATGGGAGTAGAGGAGGGAAAGCACCTGTGGAGTTTTGGGCACCCCAGTGCTCATTTGCCTGGTGGCAAATGATGGCAAATGACCATCTTAAGTCAGAGATATCTCCATGATGTGCTAAAGGGATGCGGCTGTGCAGATGGCAATTTAATAGGGAGTAATGCACAACTTAAAATTGCCTTGAAGAATCACCCTGAAACAAGAGACCACACATTTCAGTGTCATGTAAAGGAGCTGAGTAGTTCCTTTGGTTCACTCCTGCTTTGATCCCCAGAGGCAGAATTGAATCTTTATTGAGGGCTGCTGTGTCTCCCAGTGCACATTGCACTTGGTGAATAATAGACCATTCAGTGACGCATTCCACATTGATCCAAAGCCCAGCTTTCTCAGGGAGTGACCAGAATGCAAGCAAAACCATCTTCAACTTCAGATCAATCCCCACAAGGGATTTGGCAGGGAGATAAATGACAGTCTCTGCTCTGGGGACTTGTCCTGCATCCCTGTTAGAGCTCTGGTGGCAGGAGAGCAGTCACTGCAGGGCAGCCAGCCTAGCTTCAAGCCCAGACTTTGTCAACGTCTGGACGTAGCGTGGGGGTTCATCTAACAAGCAAGCAAACGAGCCTGGGGTGACTCATTTTCTGAATGTCAGAGGACCATAGCTCGATGCCTACTGGTCACAGTTGCATTGAAGCCTGGCTGAGGGGCTAGTTAGTTGGCCCACAGAATGCCTGGACCGGCAATCGTGATTCTCTCAGGTATTATCTGAGCCTCCAAAAAGTGACTAAGAAAGTAGGAGCTTTCTGAGCCCTCCCTAAACCAAGAGATGTGGTGAGCGTTCTCTGCTAGGATCTGGGGACAGTTCTAACCGGCTTAGTGTACCAGACGCAGCTTTGGTTGAAAGTGTTTATTAACCAAAACTTGCACGCAACAGCTAAACACATCTACAGCAGAGGCTTGTACTAGTGCCATTAGATTGACTCAGAACCATTTGGTGACAGCGGGATGAGTTAGCTGAGCCTGAAATGGTTTCCTTTTCATGTTTTTTTGCTTTACAGATTCCTTTCATGAATGACATACTACATGTGAGCGAACATCACACAGATGCAGTCCAAGGCTCTGGCTAGCATTACCACGTTCTTCCAGATACACAACAGGATTTGTAGGAGGTGGTAGAGAGGTGTTATTCCCTCCTTTATAATGAAATTTCTAGTGCATTGGGTGTTGGGGCCTTCATGGCAAAGCTGAGGACAAAAAGATTGCTCCATAGATAGATGTCAGTCTCTTGCAGCTACTCATATTGGCCAGCTTGCTTGAGGCTATCTAAAAACCATGGTGCAATAAATCTGAGCACAGCAGAACAGAGGGGAGATCTTATCAATGTTTATAAGTACCTAATGGGTAGGAGTCAAGTGGATGGGACCAGGCTCTTTTCTTGTCCTGCACCGCGACAGGACAAGGGGCAACTTTCACAAACTGAAACATAGGAAGTTCCGTACAAACATGTCTTTACATTGTGGGTTACAGAACACTCAAACAGGCTGTTCAGAGAGGCTGTGGAGTCTCCTTCTCTGGAGATGCTCAAAACCTGCCTGGACCCTTCACTCTGCAATCTACTCTATGGAACCTGCTTTAGCAGGGGAATTGGACTAGATGATCTCCAGAGGTCCCTCCCAACCCCTGCAGTTCTGTGATTCTGTGATTTTCTGTCAGTGGTTTATGGGCGTTCGGCCCGGTTCCGTGACGAAGGGGACGGGGGATCCACGGGCGCACACCCTGGGAAAAAAGGGAAAAGGGAAAAAGGGTAAGGAGATGGTCCTGAGAGCAAAGAACAGCAGCAACAATCTGAGGAGAAACAAACTAATTTACTAAATAAGATATCGGAATGCAAAACAACACACTATAATACAACATAATTACAATTTAAGCTGATAAATCCAATACACAGAGAGAGAATGTCCCAAAATCAAGGTAGGCCTTACTCTACTACTGACGATAAGACGGCTGGAGAGCGAGGTGCTGCCAAGACGAGAGACAGCGGAAAAAGGGACGAGGTCTCGTGATCTGCAAGTTTTTATACTGCAAGCTTTTATCTTTTCCCTCCGGCTGGAAAACGGTAACAGAGGAGAACAGTACTGTGGGGACTGTAGTAGACCTCTTCTGAGAACCAGGTACATCCACTACTTGATGTTATGATGTGGAATACCAATAACTGAGAATCACAAAACCATGACATTTTCCCGTGGTTCCTGCTACTCAGAGAAGATCTGAGATGCAGTGTGACTGAGGATAACACTGCCTCTTCCGGGGCTTTGGTGACAGCACGTTGCTGATGCTCATGCAGTACCATGAAAGAGATGGCCTAACAGAAACACGAGGAGCTGGAGCTGTTGAGGAAAGACCTGAAACAGAGTTGGGAGGTAGAAGAAGAACAGGAAAAGGCAGGGCAAAGAGGGAGTGGGCAGAACCAGAAATGTTATCTACAGTTCAAAGATGGGGCAGGAAGAGGAAGCAACCAATGGAAGTTTGGAATTAGGAGGCTTTAAAGTTGGGTAAAGAAGGACAGAAGATAGGGTGAAGGAGCAATCTGGGTTCTCATGGGTGCAAGGGTGCTGCTGACTTTGAAGCCACAGTTTAGGGCTGACCCAGCTCCCCTAAGCTTTGCAGTTATCTCAGGAGTAGCAGCCAGAGCTTCCCCAGCCCACCTCATTTGCAGTGACTGAAAGCAAACCATATTGAACATGCTGATGGCTCAGCCCTCAGAGCTGAAACTCACGGCTGCAGAGGGGACACAAGACAAGACCCAGACCATATGTCGGAGATTCAGGACTGTCATTTACTGTATGTAAAGATGTGAAAGTCCATTTTGCAGGTTTAAAGGTTTCAGCCCTCCTGACGTTCCCTCCAAAGGATGACGCATTCCCATGTTGTTTCCTTTTGTTCATAGAATCATAGAATCACAGAATGTCCTGGGTTGAAAAGGACCTCAAGGATCATCGAGTCTCAACCCCCCTGCTGAGTGCAGGGTCTTCAACCACTAGACCAGGCTGCCCAGAGCCACGTCCAGTCTGGCCTTGAATGCCTCCAGGGACGGGGCATCCACAACCTCCCTGGGCAACCTGTTCCAGTGCATCACCACCCTCTGTGTGAAAAACTTCCTTCTAATATCTAACCTAAATCTCCCCTGTCTCAGCTTAAAACCATTCCCCCTTGTCCTATCGCTATCTACCTTCACAAACAAGCGATCCCCCTCCTGTTTATACGCTCCATTCAAGTACTGGAAGGCCACAATGAAGTCTCCCCGGAGCCTTCTCTTCTCCAAACTAAACAAGCCCAGTTCCCTCAACCTTTCCTCATAGGAGAGGTGCTCCAGCTCTCTGATCATCTTGGTTGCCCTCCTCTGAACTCTTTCCAAGAGCTCCATGTCCTTCTTGTGATGGGGGCCCCAGGCCTGGACGCAGTACTCCAGATGGGGCCTCACAACAGCCAAGTAGAGGGGGACCACCACCTCCCTCTCCCTGCCGGCCACTCCTCTTTTAATGCAGCCCAGAACATAGTTGGCCCTCCAGGCCACCAGCGCACACTGCTGGCTCATGTCCAGCTTCTTGTCCACCAGGACCCCCAAATCCCTCTCTGCAGGGCTGCTCTCAAGGAGTTCTTCCCCCAGTTTGTATAAATACCTGAGATTGCCTCAGCCCAAGTGCAGCACCTTGCATTTGGCCTTGTTGAACCTCATTAGGTTCTCATGGGCCCACTTGTCCTGCCTGTCCAGGTCCCTCTGGATGGCTTCCCTTCCTTCCAATGTATCGACTGCACCGCTCAGCTTGGTGTCATCTGCAAACTTGCTGAGGGTGCACTCGATTCCATCGTCTATGTCATTGATAAAGACACTGAAGAGCACCGGTCCCAGGACTGAGCCTTGGGGGACACCACTCGTGGCCGGCCTCCACCCTGATATAGAACCATTGATCACAACCCTTTGGCTGCGACCAGCCAACCAGTTCTTAACCCACCGAACAGTCCATCCTTCAAATCCTTACCTCTCCGATTTGGAGAGAAGGATGTGATGAGGGACCCTGTCAAAGGCTTTGGAGAAGTCCAGGTAGATGACATCCATCGCCCTCCTCCCATCCACCGATGCCGTCACTTCATCGTAGAAGGCCACCAGATTGGTCAGGCAAGATCTGCCCTTGGTGAAGCCATGCTGGCTGTCTCGGATCATCTCCTTGTCACGTATGTGCCTTAACATGTCTTCTAGGAGGATCTGCTCCACGATCGTCCCAGGCACAGAGGTGAGGCTCACCAGCCTGTAGTTCTCCGGGTCATCCTTTCTCCCTTTCTTAAAAATGGGAGTAATGTTTCCCTTTCTCCAGTCACTGGGGAGATGTGGTATTGTTGCCGCATTCCTTTCTTGATGTTAATTATTTGGCCATCATCTTGCAGGAGCTGAAGTGGAGTCTGTGTCATCGGTCTTAGAGGGGTACCAGGAGCTGAAGTATAGGGGTTGTGCTCTGAACATGCACAGCACAGAGATCACCAATGATGATGCTGTCAGTGTCTGCCCTTGGGCTCCCAGAGCTGGTATTTTGATCTCTGGGCCTTACAGCTAAAAGCTAAGAGTGGTACTACCAGGAGTGGGGTATGCTGAGAAGGGGAGTCTCTCAAACTCAGTGATGAATACATCAGAAAACCCAGAGAGAATAACAACATGTGAGAAAAATATTCTTCAAAGAAGCAGCCAGGGATGTAAACATGAAGGAGTGAGCAGAGGAACGATGGATGCACATCATCCTGTACAGTAGAGGGGCAAGTGCCTGCTGGAGAAGCAGTGCACTCACATGTAGAGATAGTGTGAATCCGGGCATCTGCCAGGATGGTGGCTGAAGGAAGAGGCCAGCATTTCTCAACTTCTGAGCTGGCTGTGCATCCTTGATGGTTGCTGCCATTTGTTCTCTTCTTCTGTGATAATTGTATGTCATTTCTCTACATGGTTCGCTGCACAAATGACTTCATGTACTCGCCCGAGCTGTGCTTTGTTGTATTTTGTTTAAATATGCAAAATTGTATGCAACTCCATGTGACATCTTATGCAAATTACTTCTTGTGTTACTGTGCATATTTGAAATTAATTTGAGTGTGATCACAACTCTGACTCTGAAGCCCCTGTTTAGGCTGAGCGCTCCCCCAGCTGCACTGATCCCTGCAGTTATCTCAAGAGCAGCAGCCTGAGCCTCCCCCACCTGCCGCAGCCTGGATCCAGAGGTGACATCCATGGGGGTGATGCGGCATAGATCAAGGTCATGTTCCAGATCTCTGCCAGTCAGTGCAGTCAGAGGGAGAGGATTTAAAGGGAAGCTGGGACTCCAGACTCATGTCCCAGAAGAGTCCACAGACATACATTCACAGAGAACAATTTGCAGTCCCCACAGAGCCAAGCTAGACTCTGGGCAGCGATCTGCCATCCAGCAGCTCAATAGCTCAGTAAAATGTCATAAGGCATCTGGGCTCAGAAAAAAAACACTGGTGTTACAACGTCAAGAATTAAACTTGCTTTCTGGAAGAGCTTGCTTCTTAATGATCTGCCCTTTATGGCAGTGAGTCTGCAGACAGAGGCAAAATGCTGTAGACACAGGTGCCCTACGTTCTTAGAAGGATCAGACTCCATCAAAAACAAAAACTAAACACACCAGCCATAACACAGGCAACAGTACAATATCTACGCTAATCTCTAAACACATACAAGCCATTTCAGCAACATTCCTCATGCTAATTTTCCCTTTTTTTTTTATTCTGCCTGGCTATGAGTCAGCAGCTAGGCTGGAAACCCCTAACTTTCATCACTGAGGAAGATGCAGACATCACTCCAGCAATGCCTTAATCTTCTGTTAAAAAGCAGAAAACACAGTCAACCACAGATTTTGCTGTAACTCCCATTTTATTCCTGGCTTGTACATAGCCCCCCGTGACCTACAGTGAAATACCTCATGCAAGGCTTTCTGCTGTGGGCAATTGGCTGCAGACGAGTGGCTAGGAGCTGCGTGCCATGTCCAGGGCTGCTGGTGTTCAGGGCAGGCAGCAAGGCGGGCGTGCTCCAAGGCAGATGCTGCTGCTTGATGCAACACCCAGTGGCACGTCCAGTCCTAAGAGAGCTGCTCTCATCTTTCTCCCTGGAAGCTGCTCCAGGGGCATCTCCTTCTCTCATCACTGTGCTAAGCTGGTCTCATCACTGTCCATATTGTCCTGCCTGGAAAATGGGTGAAGTATGGGCCCTGCCTCTGTGCAAAGCCTCAATTAATAAAGTGAAGACAGTGGAGGAGATGGTCTCAAAGACTGTAAGTGCCTGGCTCATAAAAGCATTGTGATGTGGATGAGCCCTCTTGTGCTTATCAGAAATCCCAGTGGATCTGCAAGACACCCAGCTGTCACCCAAGGCAACTGGCCTGGGGCCTACCTGCCACTTACTGTTAGCTCTTACTTCCACCCCAGCTCTCCATGTGCTGGAGGCAGCCATGCCATCTCTGGGATGTGTATCCTGCACTCCCTAGGTGACTGCAGCATTATAGCTCTCTCTGCAGCCTCCACTGGGCACCATCCCCACCACCCCGAGCAGCTGGCACCAGCTCCAGGCAAGCCCCAGGCGTCCTACTTGGCTTGCACTGCATGAAGAGCAAAGACATTATGAAAATGTCCTGCAATCCCATAAGAAGAGAGGGCTGGCAGAGATCTCCTGGCCTGTGGCAGGCAGCGCCATCATCTACTCCTGCTCAGGGACTCCCAGTCTCCAAACAAGCTCAGACTCCTGGCCTCAGCACTGCTGTTCCAGAGGCTGTGCCAGCTCCTTGCACTGTCAGGTGCGAAGCTCCTTCTCATTTCCAGCCTCGGTGTACTCATGGCCCAGCCTGTAATAATTCATTCTTGTGCCAGCATTGTCCTTAAGCTTAAATTCAATGACAAAGCCCTTTGTTAACACAGAGTTAATGTTGCTTGGTGATAGCTCATTCCTTCCCAGAACATTGAGTTCATCAAAACGCAAACTGGTGGAAAAACAGGACATTTAGAGTTAAGATGCATGCCCAGGCTGCCTTCGTTCTGCTCACCCAAGGTGCCAGCCCTCCAGCTGTATTCACTTGTCAGGTACGAAGCCCACTGCCATGGTGAAGATGCACAGGCAGGGGAGTGCCAGACCCCTGGGGGTATGCTGGGGGACAAACCTGATCCCAGCCTGGGATGAAAGCAGATTGCTTCTGGCCATGAGATACCCAGGCACTCAGTGCAGCTCTTCCAAGGACAGGGGGAGATGGCAGGTGATTAGTATGCCCTAGGCCAAAGATTTCGCCAGGCACTCTCCACTCTGCAAAAACACTGAGGGGCAAAACTTTCTGCTAGGAGTCTGCTTCTAAAAACGCATCCCTGTAGTGCCAGGCCCCCAGAAGAGCAGTGCAGCGCCTGCTGGGAACATCCCAATGCTCTGCACTGCAGTCTCAGAGGTGGGCAAGAGCCGCTTCCAGCAGGCAGCGCCCTTAGCCCAGCACCCCGTCACAGCTGGGTGGGCCGCGTGCTTCCTGGCAGCAGCAAGCTGTTGGCCCTTTTGTGCAGCTGCAGTCATGCTGCTTTGCCACAGAGGCTGCTCTGTCTAAGGCAAAGGACACAAGGAGGCTGCCGAGAGCTCCAGCCCTGTCCTGGACTCTCCGTACAGGAAATTCAGGCCAGCATTACAGCAGGTCACAGAGGTGCACAACGCACAAGAATCAGAACATACAATTACAGCAGTTCTGAAACACAGCGGTTGCAGAAGCTTCAAGCACAGAAGCAAAGAATGGTCAGAATGACTCCCTCTGGGCACTCATCCCCAGTTACTGCTGCCATTTTCAGCTCATCTTCCTCTCACCCATTAAGCCATTAGTGCTTTAGAAAATCCAATTGTTTAAATAAGTTTATTGCAGTCATTGCTGCTGGGTATGCACACGCCAAGCAGTGTGCTGCAGGAGGTTCAGCTTGAGGAGCAGCCACCCATCAGGTCCTGCTCTGATAGGGCTGCTCCGTGTCCTTCTGTCCCACCAGGCTTCATGCTGGACTCCTGATTTCTAATAGTTTTGGGGTGCTGAGCAGTATTTCTTAAATCTACTGCCTAGTTTCTCCAGGCTTTTTTTTTTTTTCATGTGGACTTTCTGCAGGACCTCCCTTTTTCTTAGAACAGTTCCCTTGCATCCACATGCATGCCTGGAATTACGTGCAGATGGTGGGAGCCAGTCAGGGAAAGCTGGAGCTTTCATCTGGCAGGCCTGGAAGGCTCTGATCCAGAAGGAGAGAAGGAATGAGTGCAGAGCAATTTCTTAGGTGGCAGCTGCTCCCCAGACAGAGCCAAGGGCTCCTGTGACAGATGCTCACTCTGCCTGTAAGGCTGGAAAACAACCCCAGGTGACCACGCTGCTGAAGGAGTCCCTGGAAAACATGAGAAACCTTGCTAAAATGAGCCCAAGCGATGATGCAAAAGAGTTTCTAGGAACAACTGCCCTGAGGATGTGAAGATAGTAATCTCAGCCCACCTGGGAGGAGTTGCTCAGCCTGCTAGGCAGGAGGCACCTGGCCTGTGGGAAGCTGCCTGCTACAGGGCCCGACTCACCCAGACTGCCCCAAGGACCCACTGCTTCCAAGGAGCAGTGCAGTAAATGGAAACATGTGCCCCTGCGGCTCACACTCCTTTGGGCAGAAACCTGGAACTCTTGGATTCTCTAAATCTGTCTGGAAAGCCTGAGGTGCTACCACGTGGAGAAACAGTAACAGAAATTCATCTGTCAGCGCAGCATTTGGGTCTGTCAAGAGCACCCAGGAACGAGTTCACAACCACAGTGTGCTCAGTTTGTCTGGTGCACAATTACCCAGAAACCAGGCTGCACTGTGAAGAGTCAGGAACATAAAGGTGGAGCATATAAAATTAAAAAAGGATGGTGTTCTCTGTCAAAACAGACAGGTCATGGCCATAGGTGTGAACAGCTGAATCTGTTTGCCTCCAAAACAAAAGGTCCACAGCAAACGCACTCACTAGGAACTGTCCCTGAAGCATGCCACCCTCACAGCTGCAGTGGTGTGACAGGGAGAGTGGCTGTAGGCCCCAGCTCAGTCTGGTGCCTGGGCTGTGTGCTTTGCCACAAAAACTCTAGAGGTGGCTGTTTCTTGGTTTGTTCAGCTTGGAGGGACTGAGGGGAGGCCTCATGGCAGCTGCAGCTCCTCACAGGGAGCGGAGGGGCAGCGCTGAGCTCTGCTCTCTGGTGACAGTGACAGGGCCCGAGGGAAGGGCATGGAGCTGTCAGGGGAGGGGCAGCTGGGGGTTAGGGCAGGTTCTGCACCAGAGGGTGGTGGGGCCCTGAAACAGGCTGCCCAGGGCAGTGGCCATGGCCTGAACTGCTGGAGTTCAAGGAGCATCTGGATAACACTCTCAGATATAGTGTTTGATTTGGGATGCTCCTGTGTGGAGCCAGGAGTTGGACTCATTGATCCTTGTGGGTCCCTTCCAATCTGGAATATTATATGGTTCTGTGATTCTTACAAGGAGGGCAAGGTGTCTTCCCTGTTCCAGGTGAAGGGATGGAGCTGGTATGGGGAAGAAGGACACGACAGCTTGCCCTGCCTCCTATAGGGACCTGTAATCTCCTACCATGTGACTACACACATTGGCTGCTAAGGACAAATAAGTGCCCAGATATGTGATATGGACTGAGAAAGGATGGAAAGCTTGCAAGATGTGCTGTGAGTAGGTAACACTACTGCTGCTGGGCTTAGCTTTTGGGGAAATACATCACAAGGAGAAGGAGGAAATAATCCTGTGAGATAACCTGTCCGCGGTACAATGCGAAGAAGCAAGGCAGCTGATGAGTTTTCCCAGATTATGTTGTAAACACATGTGAAGAACTACTTCCTTGAACACAATGCTTACCTGACACTTGGGAGCCCTGCCCAAGGGATGTGCTCCAGACATTAGGAAAGCTTTGGAATACGGTAGAGGTGTGAGAGCATCTGAAACATGAAAAGCTGTTCAGAGTGATGCAGCCCGAGTGTGTTGCTCTGAAAGCCTCTTGGTG
This sequence comes from Numida meleagris, assembly GCF_002078875.1. Classification (NCBI taxonomy): domain Eukaryota; kingdom Metazoa; phylum Chordata; class Aves; order Galliformes; family Numididae; genus Numida; species Numida meleagris. The sequence goes on from NC_034409.1 coordinate 75,822,870, forward strand.
TGTCAAAATCTGCAATGAATTTCAGAGGCAATCCTGGTACAGATATGATGCCTCAGTGACACTACAGTGTGTAAAAGCGTTTACAGACCATCCCTCCAAGCTTTTGGTGCTTACTTGAGGGGCTCCTGGCAGCTCCAGAATCTTAATAGCAGGCTGCTTCTTCGCTTCTGCATTTCACTTGCTCACTACTGCGTTTCAGTTTTTCACTCCTGCATTTTATCCTTTTGCCTCACGTCCCTTCAGATTGCCACAGCCCCAGACACCTCTCTCCTAATTCTCTTTCTCATGCCTTTCAGGCAGCAATAGTGTGTATAAATTAGCTTCCTACCCAATGTATATTTCAAACCTGAAAAGAACTCTCTGATGTCAATTCATCAGGAAGATCACATCAAGCCCATCTAACTTTACTCTCTGACAGGGTAACTGGCCTGGCAGACTGGAGGGGATGCAGTAGATGTGATAGGTTTTGACTTTCAGACTTCTGATACAGAGGAAGGCATGAATTTCATAAACAAAAGGGAAAGAAATATATCTGGAACTGCCAAAAGGTGAATGAAATTGCCAAGAGTGTTTACAGCTGGTTCAAGAACACTGTGCCAGTGGAGTGAAAAGGCATTTCCAATGGGGCATCTGAAATCAGCAGATTCATTTTCGTTGGTGAAGGCTGTCTGGTTGGAAAAGCTTTTTAACTCTCAGGCTGTAAAATGCTGGACTAGATTGGCCAAGGGAGTCTTGTCACTGGAGGCTGTTGAGAACAGGTTCAACAAATATCTGTCAGGGATGAGCTGTGCTTACTTAATCTTGTCCCTGGGTCAGGATGATGAATTAGATCATTGCCTGAGGTCTCACCCCAGTTTCATTTCCTTCAATTAAATTAAGCAGACCTCAGAAACCACTGACAAAAGCAAGCCATAGCAAGCTCTGCTCACTGCCTCCTCACAAACCAGGTGTTAGTCCAGCACTAACCAGGTATAAACCATCATCAACTCTCCTGATGCTGAAAACCCAAAGATGAAACTGTCGTGTCTTCTGTCTGAACAGGCATGTCACACACTGAGTTCAGAGGGGCTTTCCTGTACCTTTCCAGAGAACTGAGCTTTTTCTAAGATCCTGAGGTTTAAACTTCCTCCCTATGAAGGCTTCTGGGAGAGGATGTCGTGTGGGAGAGGCACCAAGCAATCTCCTGCATTAAGAATATCAGGCTGGGGACTGATCTCCTACCCTTGAAAGAAAAGCTCTGGGGAAGGAGTAGCCCTCTGCCCAGCTGAAGAAGCCAACCTCCCTCCATCCCCTCACAGGGAAGGCAGGGGAGGCACAGAGGCAGACTCTGTTGCTGCAGCTCCTTTGCACTGCTGCCGTCTCTGAGTCTGCTTCTGAATACGGGTGACAAATTGTAAACACCATCCTCAATAAGATTCACGTAATGATCTCTTTAAGGCTGTTGTCTTTGTGACCACGTCACATCTGTGCTTCATAATCACCTCGTGAGTGATGAATGCACACAGATCAGTCTTTTCTTCTGTCATTTCTAACCACTGAATCTCCCTACATAAGAAAAATTCTTGTTAGCAGGAGCAAAGAACAGGGCCTCACACTGTCTGTGAGTAATTCCTCTAAATGCATTTAATCAGCAAACTTCCTTTTCATGCTGCTTTTTTTTGCTGAGCTAGAGCCATTACTGCAAACAGAATTATTCCCAAGGCCAGTAAAATTGCTCCATGGTGGCAGTTGCCTTTTGACTCAACGCATCGCCTCATTTTCCCCAGTGTTTTACCCACCTAAAATGCTCCTAACCATTCCTGTCATTTCAGCTCGTCTGTCTGCCTTCCACCCTATACTGTAGCAAACGCCCTACTGAAATCCAGCTAGATTGGTTCTACCGAGTTCTTTTTTATTTTTCATCCAGGTAAAGGAAAGGAGGTAAAGAAAAAGATCAAGTTAAGGGCACATATTGCTTTTGTTGATAAAGCCATCCTGTATTTGATTCCATTTTCCACTTACCGCTGTAGCTTTAATTTTGTTTTCCTTCTGTAATTTGTTCTTAACCTTACGCTCTATTAAGACTAGACTAATGGGTTTGCAGAGGCCCTGAGTACTTTGTTTTCTCTCTTCCTGAAATATAGCTCCCTTTTTCCAGTCCTGGCATACTTACCTTGAATTTGATGGATTTTGTTGCAAATCTTTGCTCCCCAAATTGCAGTTTCCTTGCCAGTTTTGTAAAACCACAAATATAGAGGTGAGCTGGTGAGCTCTGTTTTTGATGCTTCTTGAGTTTTGCTTCTGCCCTGATACAACTTTCTGTTCTCCACTGTCTCTCCTCCCACCTTCTTCAGCATCATCCTTCCTGTTCAAAAATGGCACAAGGCAGCTATAAAGACCCAGAGACGCTTTAGCAGCACTTTGGCAAGCACTGAAGATGGTGTGAGGAGTGCATCAGCCAAGCACCCACAAGTATGCTCTCGTGCAGTATTGTTTTAAATGACATTTCTGTGACTGCTACTGTTCAGAGGAATATGGATGTCACAGCTTAAGGAGTCATCCCCAAACCAGGCTGGTCCTGCTGCTAGAAGATTTCCCTGTACTTGGAACAGAAGGAGGATAGGTTGAGTAGAGCTACACAGGGTGGCAAGCCAGCTGGAGAGGAGATGTTCATGTACCAGGGCTTTGCCAGTGCCAATGCTGCTGTCAACATAGATGCATTTCCACAGGGTCAAACAAGCATACTGCCCTTCTGGCTTGTAGCACTGTGAAGACACTGAACATTTGCTCACGGCAGATCAGCAGCACAGATCAAATCATGAACTCACAGGAAAATTCAAGCAGGAAGGAAGCTCCAGAAGAATATAGTCCAATCCCCTGCTCACAGTGGGACAACTGTAAAGCCAGATCGAGCCGCTCAGGGCTTTTCTCCCCATATTTTGAAGATCTCCAAGGGTGGAGATTCCCCAGCCTTTGTAGGCACTTGTTCCACTACTGAAGTGCTCTCAAAGGGGAGAGGTTTTCTGTTCAGAATTTCTGTTGCAACTTGCATCCTTTGTTTCTTGTCCTTTCACTGTGCCTCCTTCTCAGAGTCTGGCTCCATCTTCTCTGCAGCTTTCCCTTAAGAAGGGGCAGACAGCAACTGGATGCCCCTTTGGCCTTCCCTCAGCTCCTCCACCCTTATCCTTGTGCACTGTCTGCTTCAGCCCTCTATTGCGGGGCCCTTTTGCAGGATATGCTGCAGTTTGTTAACATGCATCTTGCAACCTCAGCTCAAATCTTTCAGATGTGGCCTCAAACATCTCATGTGGTTGGGAATAATAGTTTCCCTTCATCTGCTGGATATACTTTTGTTAATGCAGTCTAGGTTGCAGGGATCTTTCACGCTTGAAAAGCTTGCTATTGGATCATATTCAAAATACTTGAGACTTTTTGAGGTGATCTAATAAAAATAATTTTGATTTAAGCCTGTTGAGGTTATTGCTACAGAGAAGCTATCACGCCACTGGAACAGGTTTTGCCTGTGCATGTCTGGTATGCTTTGGCCGTGGCCATGCCACTGAGATCCCCCTCAGGCGCTGCTGATGTGACTGTGGTTTTTCTCCTGCGCTGAAGGTACTCAGGCACAGCCCTTCTGCCTTTCTTGACATATCCAGTGATTCCTTTTCCTCCTTCCAAATTATGGGACTTGTATTCATGACACGTTAGTCAGGAAGTTTGGTAAATAATTGCCCTTACCACAGTGGCCAAACAAACAGTCTGTGGCTAAGGTTGATGAATCCCAGGAGAGCCCTGAGTTACCATGTTTCTGCTCAAGGGGCCCTGGTGTCCCCCACTCCAGAGCAGCCTGCTTCCTTCAGTAAAAAAGCAGCACATCGCTGTTGTGTGTGCTTTAGGTTCCAAAGTACGTTCCAGATGTGTGGTTTCTGCTTCTTGCCTCTGAAAGAGTAGATGCCACTGCAATGCCATGATTCAGGGCAAGTGTGTGCAGGATAATGCTACAACCCAGTTACTCAAACCTTACAACACTAACTAGAGAAGCTACCAAGCAGGGAAAGATGCAATCTGTTTCCACACAGTGGAAAGAAAGCCAGAAATGACGTGCTGAAACGCTCTCTGGTGTGCACAGCCAGGGGAATTAATCAGCCTATTGCCAAAGAGGTGTCAGTTCCCTGAAAGAGTGAGGACAGCATTCCTCACTGAGAAATGTACTCCCTGGCTTGTGAATACAAAACAATGGCTTTCGGATAAACTTAACATTGTCCCACAAGCAGATGAAAATTTGGGCAAGAACAAGCAGCCTCCATCCTTAAAATGGATGTCACCATATCACGACTCCTTCCAAGCCCATTTGTCCATCAATGAATTCAAGCAGCAAGAGAGGTAAATTACAGAACAGATCAGGCCAGGTCTGCCAGCCCTAGAAGCCAGCCCAGTAGGACCCCATTGTGCAGCCTAACACTATATTGATGGGGTGGCCACTGTGACCAGCACAGTTAATATGCAGGCAGAAAACAAACACAGAGCATACAGTGGTGCCACAAGCAGGTGGTCTGCAGTGACTACGGAAGGTCCAGAGGTAGGTGTGTCTTGTGTTAGAGCGGTGAAAAAGGAGAGGGATGAAGGCATCAGAGAAGCAGAAAAAGAAGAGCTGAGAAGGGAATGTGACAAACAGATGTGACAGGAGGGAATAACGGGAGATGGAGCAGGCAGGCGGTGTATAGTTGTGTTCGCCTCTCTCGTAGGTCAAAGCTGAGCTGAAAAACTTGTGACGGAGGTTGTGAGAGAGCAACTGCTGTGGCAGCTTTTGTCTCAGGTGCCTTTCTCCACATAGTTTCTTTTCTGAGTTTGTCATGAGCTCAAGGAGGGAAAGTTTAAGTTGGATATCAGGGGGAAGTTTTTTACAGAGAGAGTGGAACAGGCTGCCCAGAGAGGCTGTGGATGTTCTGTCCCTGGAGGTGTTCAAGGCCAGGTTGGATGGGGCCCTGGGCAACCTGGTCTAGTATCAGATCTGGAGGTTGGCGGCCCTACCTGTGGCAGAGGCACTGGAACTTGATGATCCTTGTGGTCCCTTCCAACCCAAGCCATTCTACGATTCTATGAGCTGGTCCCTCAGAGGCAGAGGGTGCTCAGCTCTGCTGTGTGCCCTCTCCCAGGACTAAGGCCCCCTAGCCTACACCCCCTCTGGGTCTCGCTTAACTCCTGCAGTTTCTTGTACGTCTCTGCTTGTTTGTTGTCCTGCCCCAAAATTGCCAGCTCCTCTTAGTCGCCCTCCACCCACTCACCAGCCTGGCCTGGTGCCAACTGAACCTGCAGCTGCCATCTCCCCTTGCAGAGCACTCCGTCCTCCCAAGGACAAGACATTGGATAGGTGGAGGCTGTATCAAATCTGTCTCAATGCAGGCTCTGGGAGGCTCTGCTGTGCTTACTGAGTTCCTTGCAGTGGTTCTATCTGGGTTTTCAACCAGCACCATCCTCAGACTAGCCCAGCTGGTAGGTGTTACGAAACACCAGCAGCTCTAAGGACAAGCACGTGGGACATGAGCACAACTCACCAGGGAGGAGCATGAGACGGAGGCCAGGATACTTTTTAGTGGTGCACAGAAGGAACAGGGACAGGTAGGATAAGTACAGGGGGGCAAGCAATAGCTGGGAAATAAGGCAAAGAGATCAGGTGTACTCTCCAGAGAAATAGACCTGTGTTTCTTTTACTTTGTCTTCTAAGGAAAGGAGATAGGAGAAATCAAGTGCCTGTGACAGATGTTAGTCACGTTGCTTCACGTGCTGCTGAAAGGTGCTTGCAGTGCTGGGGGAGGGAAGCCTGAAACTCCATGCACAGTAAGGGAAAATTAACTACCTTGTCCCATTCCTCATGGCAGTTATGGCTTTACCTTGCCTGGCATAGGACATCTTGACAAGCTCTCCCAGATACCCAGGCTAGGCCAGCCTTTTTTCTGAGACCTTCAGGTTAATTTCTTTCTAGGCAGCGCACAGAAGGGAACGAGGAGAGCAGAGAGGCTACAAGGGGCTTTGGGGCAAAGAAGAGGCACAAGAGACACCGGCGTCAGGCCAAAGTTCCTCTTCCGAGACACAAGATTGTATTAATTTGCTGCGTTGCAGAACGAGAAATGTCACCTTCAGAGGTGATCTGACAATCACAAAAATAAATTACATAGAGGAAAAAAAAAATAAAAGAGATGAGCGCCTGTGAATATTCATGAGCAAGTCAAAACCCCCAAATTAACAAGGAAATTAATTCCCAAACTGATTAGTCTGCCAACTCCTTTTATTTAAATAAATCAACAATTGCCTTCATGTGACTGCTGCTAAGAACAGAGCTAATCCTGGCTCCTCACAGGAGGAAGTTTTGCATTGCCTGGGATGACCATTGTCCCAGCACCTTTTGGGGAGAGGCAGGCGCTACCTCTTGGCCACCAGGAGATTTCCTTTTGCCCAGCACTCCGGATGCTGTGGTTTCATGATCACCCTAGCCAACCTAACCGCTGGCTGCTACAGCCATGTGCTCCCCGGTCCCACCCTCTTACTCATGCTGGCTCTGAAAAGCTGTTTCAGCACGCCAAGCTGGCACAAAACTCATACAACAATTAAAAAAAAAAAAGTTATTTCTTAAGTCAGAGCACTGAAACAGCTCGGCCAAATGCCTGGTGAGTAGTAACATAGTTGAGAAGGGAACCTAATTTAACCTGGAAGGTGGCCCCAGTGCCAAAGTTAGTCCTGCTGCACATATGGAATGAAGTAGATAATATTCAAAGGTCTGTCAGCACCCAAATTACAAGAGTTTAGGGTAGGACAGGGCTGCAGTAGCCAGCTTGGTTTCATGATTGCGTGGGGTTGCACCTGGAGGTTGCACCTCCAATTCAAGGCGCACTGCATTGCCCAGGAACAGCCGCATGCCTCTTCCTGTGCCATCGCTAGGGCTTGAAGGATGTGCTGCTGCCTTGTGCGCAGCCACGCACGCTGCGCAGCAACATGAGCAGCAGCCCAAACTTAGGTGGGCTTAATCTGAGAAACCACGCCGTCAAACTGCGAGCCTGGGGTCAAGTTGTGAATGGTTACAAATAATAATAATAATAAAAAAAATAGCGTATAGGTGCAGTTATGCTGTGTGCAACTGCAGAATGGAGAGGTTACTCTGCCTCCTTTAAGCCCGGCCTTGCCCTTCTGCCCGCTACAGCACTGATGTGGCTGAGGTGCTCCGATTTGCAAAGCTGGCAGAAAACCGCCCTGCTGCAAGCCGGGCTGGGTGCCAGCGCGTCAGCGCCACGAGCCCGGGGCCGTGCCAGAGCCGGCGCAACTGCGGGGCCCGGCTCACACGGCGACAGGCGGCCTTCTGACCCGGCCGCCTGCGAAGGGCAGGCTCCGGCGCCCGGCCCGGCACGCCAGGTCGGCCGGCACAGCGCGGGGCAGGGGCCTGCCCTGAGCGTACAGGAGAGACACACGGCGCAAGCCGCCGGCCGGCCCGGGCGAAGGTAGGTGACGGTATGCGGACGGGAGCCCGTCGGAGGGGTGGGACCGTTCATGAATATTCATACCTCTCATGAATATTCACGAGGGCCGCGCTCCCGCACGGCGCACGTCACGCCGGGGAGGCCTCCTGGGCCGGAAGCGGTCTCAGCGCCGGGCTGGGGAGCGCCGCGCGCCGCCCGCGCAGTCACAGCTACTTCCGCCCTCCCCGCAACCCGGGCTCTCCGCTCGCCGGCGCCCGCGCTTCCGGTAGGCGCGCGCCCACCTCTGCCCCCGCTTCCGGCTCAGCCGCCCGCCCACAGCGTTCCCGCCGCCGGGAAGCCGGCCCGGGCCGGCGGCCGCTACCGCTCCGCCTCTTTTTCAAGAGAAGCCGTCGATGACGCCGTTCCGCTCCGCTCGGCGCCCCGGAAGAGCTGAGTCGCGCTCCGCCTCTTGATCCGGAAGCGCCTCGCCGCTCCTCTTTCCGGTGAGGAGGCCGCCGCCGGAGTCTGGGTTGGGGTCGCCGCTGGGGGGTGGTGCTCGGTAATGCGGCGGGTGCGGGGCCGGGGGGGCCCGGGGAAGCGGCACTTCCGGCGTCGAGGCGCTCCGGAAGCGGAAGCGGCCGTGGGCCGCCTGTCTGTCCGCTCGCCCGTCCGTCCGTCCGTCCCGGTGGCGGGGCCCTGCGGGGGGAGGTGGGTGCGGGCCTCTCCGATCCCGGCCAGTGCCCGCGGGGAGCCCCGCGCCGCTCATGGCCCGTCCCCGGGGGGCTGCAAACGAGGGGCGGCCCGCGTCATGGGGGCCTCCGAGCAGCCCCGTAACCCTGGCGGTTTGTTTGCAGAGACGGCCCTGGAAGGAGGAGCAATGCAAGAGGAAGGAGAGTGAGAGGGGTAAGTAGTGCCAGCGGAGCGCCCGGTGCTTGAGGGCGCGCAGAGCCGGAGGGCGGCGGGAGGACTGAGGGACCGGGCCTCGGGGTCAGGGGCGGGAGAGGGGAGGGCAGCCGGCATGAGGCCGGTGGGGTGCCAGGCGCGTCCCAGCCAGGCAGTGGCTTTTGCCCGGGTTCGGTTGGCTGGGGTGGTGGCTGCGTCGGTGTCGGGTACGGTACCAAAGTTGCTGTAGCTGTGGTGCGTGGGCTGGGGGCCTGGGGTGCAGGGTTTGCTCGTCCTCTTTGGATCTTGATGTTTATTCACATGTGCTTGCTCTAAAGGCGTAGCAGTGCTTGAACTTGTTGGTACTGAGGAGCTTAGGGGAGGCACTTTGGCATTTGGTCCCATATCCTGTGTGGCCTTCAGCATCTGTAGTATTTTGCAGCGATTGAGCCCAAAAGCTCGCTCTTACTGACCAAAGCTCCTGGGCAGACACAGAACGACAATTTAAATAATTGTTTTGTCAAATGAAGGCTTTACGCTGTGTAGAAATAAATGCTGAGTATCTGGAGAATAAAGGAAACTGTATTAAAGTCAATCTCTAAATATCTGCATATCCAACCTTGATTATACCTTCCAGAAACGCAGCCTCTACTTCACCGTTTACTTGCACGTGCTTTTTATCTGTGTGTTTATGGTTAAAGTGATGACCTGCAAAGAAGTATAAGCCCAGCCCATTAAGTATGTGATTCTGTGAAGTTCTCTGAGATCTAAACTTCAGATTCCTTGTCCCTTGTGAGTTCTCTAGTTCGCTCAGTTGTTTATTTGGTGCATGTAAATTTGTGGCTTGTACACAGAAGGTGTTTTTGGTTTATATCAGGAGGGTACACTGACATCTATCTGATACTAGACTGGTGAATAGGAAGAAGGTCCCATCTCTGGCCCGTTTGTGGAAGCTGGGATGATGAAGGCACTGCAGTGGGAACGTGCTGTGGTACAGGGTTGAAGCTCCAGCCCATGTGGGATAGTTATAGAGCAATTGGAAGGGTTGCGTGCAGAGTTCTGGTAAAGTAAGTGTGAGTGGTGTTAAAGTGGGGGCTATGAATAGGGGTGCATGTTTTCCAAATGCCCTTTAGCCTAAAAGCGGGACAGGGGAGGGACATCTGCGGGTATTAGAACGGTAGTTTGGTAGAGGAATCTTATCTTTGTTTTCTCCCTTTGGAAGATTGGCTTGCTAGTGAGATTGCATGAAAGCTTTGACTCTTACACTGTTTCTCCTTTTTCTCGACATTTTTGTAACTTCATTACACCTCAGTCTTTCAAGCCAAGTCTTTTAGTCCCAATATCTGCTCAAGCATAAACACTGCTGGATGGGGAGAAGGATTCATAGAGAGTTTAGTGAAAACAGTGTAGTCATCTTTTGAGAATCAATGAGAACTTCTTTGGTTGGTTTTCGGTCTTTTTTTCTTGGCGCGTGAGCTTTTTTGTTTGTTTTGGTTTTAGACTTAGACATTTTGTAAACTAAACAAACAAAAGTTGGGTGCTTTGTGAAGGTCTGGCAGGAACTAGATAGAAGCAGGAGGCCACTGAGTGCCCCCGCCTGTGCTCATTTGGATTTCACAGTCTGAAGATGGAGGCGCCTTTCTGTGCTCCTTAAGTAAGAAAGTTGATAGGAGATTTTTCTTGAAATTGGCATCTTTGCATTTTACTGCTGAAGTTTACAGTTGAATCTAAGGGATTAGAGACTGGACAATTGCAAAGTTTATTTGAAAAATGTATGTGGTTATTATATGAGACTTTGTTTTTACATAGCCAGGTTTGCTTAGGGTTGGCTTCTTTTTCTTCTTTATGTGGAAGCCGAGCAAATAGGGCCTTATTTAAAACAACAACAAAACCTTTCTACGTTCCAACCAAAGAAACCTCTTGATGCAGGTGGTGCTCAGTTGCCAAGGAAGGCCTTATCTCTACATGTGTGTTTTCTTTCTGTGGAAGAAAACAGTCGTGTAGTTAGGCGTTATATACATAGGGCTTTGTTGTTGGCAGAATACATAGTTAATTTGTCTCAGAAAAAGAAGCAAAGGAAAGATACGTGCCCCACTGGATTCTGATTGAATTGCTGCAATGTAAATCCAGAGTAATTCAGGCAGCTAGCAGTCTGTCTGCATGCCACCGATGCAAGGTAAATAAATCATCCTTAAGTGTGTTTATTGGTTGATTTGTAGTGAGTGAGTAAGGCAGGAATACTTGGCTTTGCCGTTGCGTGAGCAATTCATAAAACCAAAATTAACAGGTAATTTAGTTCATTTAAATACTGCTTCTCTACATAGAGGAAAATTATCTTTGCGTTTTGGCTCATATGCAGCAATTCCACATGTATTTATTCTGTCCTAATGTACTTCTGGAAAGTGTTTCATGCTTCTTGGGGCACGTTCCTTAGCTTATCTGATGACTGAGATAGGTCCTTCAGAAACAATATTTACTCGTTAATTAGTCTACTGCCACATCATAACAGAAATAGGACTGGTACAATTTGCAGATAGCTGCAAACCTACAGTGTTTGCTTTATCTAAGCAGCTTGCTCTGCCAGACGTAGTGTTCTTTGAGCACAGTTTTTATTGCATTTATTTTACCCGCCAATTTTGCTATATTTGTTCAGAAACAGGCACATCTTCTACTCTAGAAAATACTGTTTTGTGAATCTTAGTTTTTCAATAGCATCTACAGAGCGTTGCAGACTTCTCTCGATAATGATATTACACAGAGGAATGAAAGGATTGGAATAGGAAGAAGTAGTAAAATAGATTCTTTCAGCTAGGTGATCCTAAAGAGATTAAGCTTCTGTCTTCAGAGGGCTGTCTTCTGGTGCCTAACTTGTCTGTGGAGAGCTGAGATTGATCAGTGGGCACTTGACTGGGGGCAGAATCCTACAGATTCTTGTCCCAGAGACAGGACTGTAATGGTCAGTAGAGAGCCCTGACACGATATCACTTGGAAATATGGTGTCTCAGGAGCAGGGTAGTCAGGTTGTTTCCATGCTCTGTGGTCTTGTTGGATGAGAGAGGTGAATCTTGTCAGTCAGGATTGAGTGACATTTCTGGTTTTCTTACAAGAGTGTGGCTGGAGTGGTCAGAGCAGTGGGCAAGAGGATGTTAGGAGCCTTGAGTTTTACTGCTTGGTCTGCTGTGGCTGTCTGTTATCTTGGTCAAGTCTGTTTCCCTCTCTCTGCCTGTCCTTCTTCCTGTGTAACATAATGCTAATGTGCCCTTGCTGCATCTGGGTCCGTAGTGAGCTGGGGTGGAGGGACAGGCAGGGCCCAGAATTTTCATTGCTTATGGGATCAGGCTGGCTGTGACAGTGAAAATATGGTTTTCAGCTGTATTTGCCAGGTTGCACGTGCACAAACTTGATCATTTATGCCATGTACTTGGGTGGATGATAGTTGGGGAACATTAGAGGTGTTTTGGGTCAGATGTAGTCATTATTATTATTATTATTATTATTATTATTATTATTATTATTATTATTATTATTTTGCATGGAGGACTACTAGGCAAGAAGTATGGGCCCAAATCTATGGGAATAGCAGACAACTTTTTCCCTGAAAATAACAGGATTTGGGCAGGTAGCTCAAAAGTGGGGAGCGACTACTTAAGTAAGAAAGGGGGGATAAAGGAACTGTCACAGCATTAGACTGAGGCAGTTCCCTGTTGGAATCTTTTTGGGTTTAATATTCCTTTTGTGTGTGTGTGTGTGTGTGTGTCTGTCTGTCTTCCTTCTCCTCCATTTGTCTTCCCTTTCCCCTTCCTGTTTCCCCCCTGTGCCCAGCTAGGATGGAAGAATCTCATTTCAACTCCTCCCCGTACTTCTGGCCAGCAGTGCCCACTGTCTCGGGACAGGTAAGATCTTTGTCTTCCAACCCGTTTTGCTGATCTTGCTTCACATTAGAAGTTTGTGAATGATGCATGTTTCTGTTGGTTTTCTTGCTCAGCCAACTGCTGGGAGAGGCTGTACCCCAGTATTCTAAAAGCTGTTCTTCCCACCTGTTTAGATTGACAACACCATGTTTATTAACAAGATGAAGGAGCAGCTATTGCCCACAGAGAAGGGCTGCAGCCTTGCTCCCCCCCACTACCCTGCCTTGCTGACAGTGCCCACCTCAGTGGCCCTACCCACTGGCATTGCCATGGACTCTGACACCAAGCCGGAGCAGCTGACACCACACAGCCAAGCCCCTGTGACTCAGAACATCACCGTGGTGCCAGTGCAGTCTGCTGGGCTCATGACAGCAGGTAGGGGACTCTGCAACAGGAGGATGCCAGGATATGTGTAGCACAGGATTCTGGAGAATCCTCTTGGGACTATAGATTATCCTGAGCATTTTTGATGGTGTAGGCTGCCTTGGCCCTAAGCATTGTTTCACTGTGAATCTCTAGGCGGTCTATTCATCTATCCTCTGTACTGAGGTTTGACTTCTAGCTGTGAAGAGTGAGAATGTTTTGGAGAAGTTAAGCTACTCTTCTGTTTGAATTGTGTTCAAATGTAGATGTATAAAGCTTACTTCTGTGGGATGAGGAGGTCATTAGAAACGTAATACCTGACCTGCCTCTTTGTTTGTTTTCAGGTCCTGGTCTCGTGATAACTTCTCCATCAGGCTCCCTGGTGACCACAGCCTCCTCTGCACAAACCTTTCCCATCTCAGCTCCCATGATTGTCTCCGCACTACCCCCTGGCTCCCAGGCAGCCCTCCAGGTGGTGCCTGATCTGACCAAGAAGGGGACAACCACCCTCTCCGAAGGTGGGGGGGGAGGCGGGGGTGGGGGAGTTGCCCCCAAGCCGCCCCGGGGCCGGAAGAAGAAACGATTGCAGGAGTCGGGGCTGCCAGAGATGAGTGACCCCTTTGTGCTATCGAACGAGGATGATGAGGACCAGCACAAGGATGGCAAGACATACAGGTGGGGAGCAGGTTTAAACCATGGTTGTGACATTGCATGGGGATGGGGGTACGTTTAGCTCTTTGGAGTGTTACACGAGGGTGGGAGAGATCTTTGCCTCTTCCTTGTAGAGTCCCTGAGTAGAGAAACTCTCAGCTGCAGAGGGAGTTGAGTTTTCTTGATAATTTGGAATGTTTGCAAGCTGGTGGATTGACCCAAAACTAAGCATCTCCTTCGTAGTGGACAGCCTCAGTTTCCTAAATGTGCAGATGTTAGTATTGCTCGGTTAGCTAATGTTAGCTCGTTCAGAGGCCAAGCCGTATCCTTGATGCCGCAACTGGATAGTGTGGCTGGCATACTGTACAGTGCAGTACTATCTGCTGCACCTGGAGCACTTCTGGTGTAGATGAGATCCCTAGTGTACCAGGATGCCCCTGAACGAGGACTCCAGTCTGTCCAGTATAAATTCTCTGTACTGGAGAAACACAGCTGGAAGTGAATCGTGGTGATAGCATCTGTTCCTGTGTGCGTTGCCCCAAGTGATCTCTTCCAGTTTCAGCATTCCCAACAAAACAGGAAAGAAGTTCTTTTCTGAAGTAGATGAAAGGGTGTTTCTGAGCCCAGAGGTTATTGGATAGGAGGGGAGAGTGTTCTGAGCCCTGAGGTTGGGTTTCTGAGCTTGGAGGGATGTGGCTTAAGGAACTTCTACAAGTGAGTGCTGGGAAAGGGAGAGAGGTTAACTAGGAGGAAGTACTTAAAGCAGAGGGTAATAAGGGGCATGAACATTTTTGAGAAGGTGGCAGCTGGACAGAGCAGATGAGTGCTAAGGTAGGAATGTGATGGTCTGTGTTGATTGGGAAGCAGGAGCGAGTATGGGTATTTAGTGATGCGTGTTTCTGAGGGATGATTAAGATCAATGAGTCAAAGTAGTAGCCAGATGAAAGCAGAAATATGTGATTTGCAGCCCATCTCACTTCCCTACTATGTGCCCATGAATCCTTCTCAAACAGGTTCCCTTTTACCATTCTAGGTGCTCTTATTATTTTTTTTTTTTGTACCAATTTAGTTATCTTTCTGGAATTAAGTCATAAGAATATGAAGGCACCTATACAGAATCCATGCACCCATCCCAGACTCTGTTTCATTTTTAACTACAGCGTTTTTAAAATGTAAACATTTTTAAATTAGTACAGTTAAATGGCTACAAAGCTAGAGCTTGGAACAGTCCTTTTATTCCCTTACCCAATGTCCCAGTTTTTCCACTTAGAAAATACAATCAGCGTATGGTGAAGAGGGGTGGGAGTGTTAGGTAGCTTGCTATTTTTAAGTCCACCATTTATTTTGGGCCTTAGCCACAATTCCACACTACTCAAGCTGCTTACAGTCTGGGTTGCTAATTAGGTTGTTAAATATGTATTTACAGGGGACACAATTGGCAGTGAACGTTAGAATTAAAGCTGAACCAAAGCTTTAATTATAGCTCCTTGTTTACATGTAAGTTTGGAAAAAAAAAAATGCCAATGACCATGTGGAGTGACTCAGCAGAAACTTTATGAACACCCATAGTCTCTGTTACTGATCATGAAAAAGACTTTGCAGGAGGAAAAAAAACCCACACCAATGAGTTTGTGTAGGAACATGTAATCAGGAATATTTCTCATCTTCATGTTTTGTCCACCTCTGCCTCTTCTTCCAGTTCCCATCCCAAGCCACACTTACTCTGAGCGGTATTAAGGTGCAAGATAGCTAAATTGGTATTTACTGAAGACCACCAAGGAGTTTCCTCTTTGGCTGACACTTTCCATGTGCAAGTCTGGAACTAAAAAGAATTGTTCAGAAATAAAGGAAAATAATCGGTGCTCTTGTAGCTGTGGGAAAGATCTTTGTACGTAATATGCATAGGTTAAAACCTTTGAGAATTCCTGGGTTCTTTCTCTGTTCTAGCTGATAATGATTTGGGCAGTTCCCATTACTGCAGTACGCAGACGTATTCTAACTAGTTTAGGATTACGTGGGAGGTTTTTCTGAACTTGCTCCCTTCTGGGCTGAAGGAGTTGGCTTGTGGTAGGCATGAATGTGTTTGTATGATTGCATTGACTCGCATGCTGATACACTAAGGACAGTCTAGTCAGATGCCTGGAAGGTGTTACACTGTATTGATCAATCTGACTACTTTTTTTCTTTTTTTTTTTCTTTTTTTAATAGCCGTTTTCTAGAATCTGGATTTTTTTTGTCATATTTAATCTTTTTTTTTTTCTTTCTTTCTTTAATTTTATTTTGAGGTCCATGAGCTCTTCTGTCGTGGGTGTCTGAGCAGGTGGCTGATTTCCCTAATTCCTGACTCCTGGTGTATTAGTGAAGACAGAGCAAGGCCTTGAATGAGCAGCCCCGCAGGCAGACTTGGAAGGGATTGCAGCGCGAGGGTGATACAAATGTTGCACATCAGCACACTGAATGTAGCGATTCCTGCCCCGGCAATTGGCAGATGTTTCGCTGCCATCTCTAGAATGAGTTAGTGCTGTGGCTGTGGTGCAACAATCTTTTATGACTAGGTTTTTCTTTATAAGAAAAGGTGTGAGGCTTTTACTGATGATGTTGTTGCTTGCACATCTAGCCTTAGGATTAGTCTGGCAAGAGTCCTTGTTGTTCTGCTTTGTGATATTAGAAGAGTGCTTGTACCTGCAGGGGACAAGCATCTAAACCAGTTCTGTGAAGCATTTTCCTTCATGAATAATGTCATTTCAGACTTGTCTGGATTCATTGTCAGCTCTTTGTTAATGTCCTCTGACATCCTAGTAGAATTTACTTTTTTTCCTGTGGAAAAAGAGATCAGCATCAAGAGTGTTTCTACTAAGATGCTGTCAGTGTGTGAAGCACGTGATTTCTAAGCAGAACTTTAAAAGGTACCGAGGAAGAGAGAGCATAGATCCTGGAGACAGTGGTATTTTTCAGTACCGTTTTAGTGCGTGTACAAATGCACTTCTTGAAGCTTCTGGTGTTAGGTGTAGACAAGGTGGTTGAAATGGTTCAGCCTCTCTGGCCCAGATCATCAGTTTTCTCTGACAAACAATTCTCCAGATAGCTTGATCTTGCATTTGCAAGAGGAAGAAAGCTCTTTATTGGCATTTATAAAGCAAGACTTATATTAAGTTTGTAATGGCTAGGACAAACACCAGTTTTTTTGTCTGGGATGGTTTTGTAGGCTCTGCTTTTGAACAGAGGACACACGTAGAAAAGTTGTAGGCATGAGAAGAACCTTGCTATTATACTGTCACCAAAGAGCTCTCTGTTTCCCACCTTCATTGTTGAGTTTCCTTACTTTCTCTGGGCTTTGAGAACAGGAGGGAGTTTTAGTTTGGGAGACAGTAAGCAGCTAAGAGACATAAGCTTCTGAGGTGTGTCCAGGGAGGGAAGGCGTGCAGAGGCCTTAGAAGGCCTGGCAAGAAGCAGAGACAAGCTGTGGAAGGGGAAAAATCTGGATGGTGGAAATTAGGAACATAAGGAGGAGCCAGTGCCTTGAATACAGTAGGTGGGGGGTGTGTCCTCATTTTCAGCCTTTTTTTTTTTTCCAGCACTATACTGGATTTAGTGTCGCTGTTTGACCTTCCCTTGTGATGATTTTGTTGTTGTTATTTAATAGATTTGAAATCTGGTGGTTATGGCTTTCATAAGCAACATCTGTCTGAAAACTTGGTCAAGTTGTAAGTTTTGAAAATTATCTGTTAAGCATGCTCTGAGATGCTGTATGCTTTAGTAGATGAAGTATGCAAAGATTACTGTATCATTTTTGATGGCATTTGAGGCTTACGTGAATCCAGGCCCTGACCAGACAGTTTGTCTCCACAGAAGAACTAAATAGGCTCTGACCTCTCTGTGCTTAAATGAGGCTGTGCTATGTGTGTGCTCTCTGTACTGTGATAAGCGTCTTCTAGATTAGTGCTGAAGGGCCAGACTTGCTTTTCCTTCAGTCACAGCCCTCATTCTGCTTCAGAAGGGAATCCTTGTGCTCAGTGTTGGCGGGAACCTCCCCCTCTAGTGGGCGCAATGGCAAGGTGGAAGAAGGCAGTGCTTGATTCCAACACAGTAGGGACAGGAGTGAGATATGGCTAGGGCTTGGAGCTGATTGATGTCTGGAAGCTTGATAAGGCGGAGATGGGAATGAGAAAGGAAGAGAGGAAAGAGCCTCACAAACTAGAGGATGTGACGGAGAGCCTATTTGCAAGGTGTAGAGAGAAGCTAGGGAGGGTCAAGACTGAAAGAGGAAGGAAGAGGCAGATCTGTGAGGAGCTGGAAAATGAGGGAGATGCCTAGAATTAACAGAACAGATGGGGAAAAGAGCATGGGGTGTGGACAGACAAATGGAACTATGCGGGAGAGGAGATAAATGTTAATGAACAGGGAGGAGTCATGGCAACTGAGGATGAGGAGGCTGGGGCATTTGGGAACAGGGCCTGGGGCTGGGTCTTGGTGCAGGAGATGGGATTGCAACAGGATGGAAGGCAAGGGGCAAAGGAGGAATAGAGATTGGAGTATGGGGCAGAAAGTTCGACCACATTCCCTCCAAAGCCTAGAAATGTTAAATCCAGTATTCCTAAATTTTGCCATGTTTCTGCTGTCAGCACTAGTTAATATGACCTCCTAAGGCAAAGAGCCTCACTCCCCTCCAATGCTAGAGAAAGACAACAAACTACTATTAATATTATTTATTGTCCTAGCTGTGGTGGCAGAGTCTGTGCAGAGGTTCTTAAGATTGCTGTTGACCAACGTGGGTATCAGTGTGATGCCACATGTTGGAATTTCTGTTTGCTTTTTTTAACAAGTAGTTCCGTGAGCAGCGGAACTAATGAAGCCTGGTTTCCAGCGTCTCTCTCCTGTGTGGATTCTCTGATGTCTATTCAAGGGTGAGCTCACTAGCCTTTCCCTCAGCAGGGGGCTCCAAGAGGGTCTCTTATCTTTTCCAGCTGCATATTTTTGTGACACTTGTAGTGACTTTAAAGTTCTTACCCCTTTTTCGGATTTGGTTGAAATTGGCTTATGCTTTCAAAGTTCTAAGGAGGACAGGTGCACATGTACTTCTATATATACACACCCTGTTTTTGTTAAGCTTTGCTTTGTATAAGAGTGCTGTGTTTGAAGGTTAGAAATGATAATTAAGACTGACCGTGTGTCTCAGGATATAATAAGATGAAAACCTGGATTATGGTAAGTTCTCTCCCTTCTATTGTGGTGTAACTATGTGTTTGCATGTGCGCATGTGTTCTCATCGTAGTTCATCATAGTGCAAAGTAAAAAGAACGGTAAGGATTCTGCAGTCGTGAGTTTCAATTTTAGTGCATTTTACTTGCTTGTCAGTGGAACGATTGTGTGCAAGGGAATAAGGGAGGGAGTTACTATTTCAGCTGGAGAGAGAGAACATCAGAACTCTTATGTCACATGTCTGTCTGCCTGGTCACACCTTCATTTGGCCCTATTGAGTCAATGCAATTTTCTACCATCCTTGTTTATGTGTTTACAGTTATAGTGTGCTTGATAGCCTGTCAGAGTCCTGCGTATTTACTTAGGAAAAAGGAACGATATAAAAAACCAAAATGGCACGGTGCTGCAGAATTGAGAAGGATGATTTGGGGAAGGCATTTGACTGCTAACGTGAAGAACTTGTAGGTTATGTTTGTCTGTGCCAC
This sequence comes from Numida meleagris, assembly GCF_002078875.1. NCBI lineage: Eukaryota > Metazoa > Chordata > Aves > Galliformes > Numididae > Numida > Numida meleagris. Next base: position 75,841,788 of record NC_034409.1, read on the forward strand.
AGGTTTCATAGCGTATCTTAAGCCGTGGTTCAGGTCACATTGTGCAAATACAAGTGAGGTCTAGCTTTCAGTGGATTTACATTTGCTGCAGGCTAGAAGTGTCTGTAGACTATTACCTTGAAATAATTAATATCTGGTGTTCCCAAAACCATAATCCCTTCTCAAGTGCCATTGAATAGTCCTCTGTTACATGTTGCATCCTTTTTTGCTTTGCAGATGCATAGTATCTTCTCTCTAGTGCAGAAATCTTATGGAGGCTGTGATTTAAATGTGTATATACTGTCACGTTCCTTTAAAGGAAAATCAGTGTTTGCAGATATTTGGTTAGCCACTCAGAGGTAGTGGGTATATCTTACTAGTTGTTTATTCATTCCTCTGTCTTTTGTCACTTCCTACCGTTAGGAAATAAGAACTGGATGCTGTGGGGACAAATGAGTGTCTGTGGAACACTGATACTTCTGTGGGGGTCCAACAGAGGAGCGATTCCGCCTTCTGAGGTTGGAATTGCACTTGCTTGACAAGGCTGATGCTGTACACATCACAATGGTGATGAAGCATCCTGACCACTTGCTTGTTAAGTATCTATCTGTGCAGCATAACGAGGATGCAGTTCTGTGGAAACAGTCAATAAAGCTGTATTAGAATATGTGACTGCATTGCAGAGCCAAATTGTGGTGACACAGATGACCTTACTTCTGATATTTCCAAATTTATTAGTGTTTCTTATGGGGCTTTTGTTCTTTTAATTTTAGCGTTGGATATTATCATGTTCCTAGGAAACACCTTATTGTATTTTATTGCTTGCTGGTTATTTATTCTAATGGTTACTGATTTCAGAAATCAATAGAGTTCTTGAGCTTGATGTTGTTCAGTGGTTTTTTGAGGTCAACAGAAAATCTTTTGACTATTTACAGATAGAAGCAATTACTGGTAGGTAGGTTTTTTTTTTAAAAAAAAAAAAGTAAGTTTTATGTGGCTGTAAAACTGGAACTGTTCAAGCAAAATGGGGTTTTAGTACAGCCCAACGGAAGACTTAGTTAATACAGTGTGGCCTCTCCAGCAGAGTCAGGGATCGAGACCTAGGTGTTCAGACACGATTTAAAACAATAATTTAGGGCTGCATAGAATTGGAGTCGGGAGGTGGACTCAGAGATCCTTGTCGTGGTTCCCTTCCAACTCGGAATATTCTGTGATTCTAGGAAGTGTCCTATTGGCTGCAGTTCAACATCTTTAATCTAAAAAATAAGTAATGTGAGTAATGGGGAAACGGTATCCTGGAAAGCAGTGCAAAAGACTTCTAGAAATTGAATGACATCACGTGAGTTCACAGTGCGAGGCTCTGACAAAATATGGTAAATGCAATTGCTGAAAGCATAAATACCAAAGTGATTAAAAGAAGACAGGCAACTTGTGAAGCATGCTGAAATGCTACAAAATTCTGGGTCTGATCATTTTCCTAAGATCATTTGGAAAAATTGACAAAATGCAGGAATCACCTCATAAGTCTGAGGACTGGAGAAATGCTATATGATGAGAGCACTTTAAAATAGTCACTGCTTCGCCAGAGAGAATGGTGCGTATTTGTTTTCTGTAGTCTTACCACAATACCAAGCAACGGAGGGTCTGTGGAAATAAGTCTATGAAGACCTCTGTGTAATTGGTGGATTTGATAGTATGCACATCAATAGTGCAAGCTGGCAAATGGAAGCAGGTGTACAATTATCAGAAGCTTGCATTTGGATTCATATGCTCTGGTTTTATTTAGGTCTTAGGCAAGTTTTCTAGCTGTGTACCTTAAGTATTCTATCTCCTTCCCCTTGCCTCTTACAAAATATTAGTGAGGAAATGTTTAATTCAGCTTTAAAATATTGGATAATTTGAAGGCTAAATCAGCATTTCTTATGCACTGTGCATCCATTACTGTGCTATGATTGCATTAGTTACTTCATTAACTCTGCATTGCAAAGGCAGTAAATTTCTTTCCTTACTAAATATCTGTTGACTCAGAAAGCCTAAACTTAGCTAGTTTAACTTCAGATCTTCCTGATCTGTTTTTTTTTTTTAATTAATATTATTTTTAACTTGTGATCTAGCTTTTATTTGAAATCTAACAGAGCGAGGGCTCAGTTGAATTCTAAGACCAATCTCAATAGGAAATTGAATTCTGAAAGCCATGAAAAAGCTTACAGTTCTCACAACTGTGACACCAATTAATTAAGCACTTGATTGAAAAATGCTGTTCATCCACGTTAGGCAGATTTTACTATGAGATGATATTTCAGATGGTATTTTATCTCATAAGAGAATCTGATGAATGAGGCAAAACATTCTATGAAAAGGAGCAAAAACGTGGCACTGTGTGCCTTATTGTAGTCTAGTTCCTACAAGCATAATTTTGTTTGTGACTCATCATGATGACTTTCATATGGGAGCAGAATTAGAATTATGTATCCAACTTCTACTGGCATTTCGTGATTTTTTTTTGAGGGTTTTAGTCTTACCATGCATGTATTCTTTTTATGTCTCGCTTTATTTCTGTAGTTTCCCTTTAAAAAGAAAGGATTATAAACATTGAAAGGTGTTACTTCTGTTCCCTAGTATACTGATGAGTATAAAACTATTGATATGGAGAAACACATCTCTGCATTATTAAGAGTTTATTCTCCTAGGCTAAATGTGCAGAGCCATAACAAACAGTCATAGGATATTTTGTTACACTCGCAATGGGAATACTGCATTCATTTCTGTTACTTGCTTTCAGAATACAGTGGAAGTAGTAGTAGTAGTTCAGAAGCACAATGGGGAGAAAAGATTAAAAATGCATATTGACAAAAAAGATGAATTATTTCATATAGCGCTGTGTTCATGCTTAGCAAACAGCACTCCCTAGTTTTCCTCTTTCCAGCAAGGAGAATTTCAATGAAGTAGAATACTGAAACACTGAAAGTGTCAGATGCCATGTCCTCATTACCCATATAGATTTAACATTTTTTTTTTAATCCACATTTACCCACTGGAGGAGTGATTGCATCTTCCCCTTTAATATTAGATGTAGTCTGAGGCAAAATGCAAAGCCCTTAATTAAATAGATCGTTTGTTCCCATGAAAATGCCTGCAACCACATAATGCAAAACTCTGAAATGCAGCTGTCTGCTGTATTCCAGGGCCTTTTCAACTCATGAGGCTCATGAATTTGTTAATGCTACATAACGTTCTTGCCCTCTCTGGGCTGATGCTAGTTAGATTATTGGAAAATGAGTCCATATATATGAAATACATTTTCATATTGTTTTCAAAACAATTTTGAGACTCTACAGCTGCTAAATTCAGACAGGTGAGGTTTGGTTTCTTTTTTGGTTTTATCTTCTGGGGGTTTTGGAGGGTGTTTTTGTTTTGTAGGTAGGTGTGGGGTCTTTCGGTTTTGTTTTGTTCTTCCTCTCATTGAGGTTTATCTTCCATTCTCATGCAGGTTCCAGGGAGGCTTTGAAATACTTTCTTTACGTGTTTATTGTCAAAATGGAGAACATTGTCTGTTTCCCTGCATTGAAGTTTATTCTAGGGAATTTCTGACCTGAAGGCAGATACCTGACAAAGCAAATAAGTAAAGGAATTGCTGCGCAGATATTTTGAAAAATAAACTAGATGGCTTTATGTCATTAGAGACTTAATGAGTGGGAGTGCTTAGATTTGATGGCATAGTAAAGTTTGTTAATTTTTTTGAAAAAGAATAGGCTGTTTAAAATACATGGTCATGAACAGCGGAGAAGGTGTCAGTTCCCAGCAATGTATGTACACTAGTGCTAAACGTCTAGCAATGTAGTGCACTCAGGCAGGTAGCTGAATTCTAAAAGTAGTAATTGTAGTTGCCAAGTGATTGAGAACATAATACAGCCTCAGAACGTTGTTCCATAGATTCAATGTTCTCACGGTTGGAATGATCCTGTTTCTTCTTGGATTTTTCTAACTTGTACTGTCAACTATTGTATCTCATGATACTTTGCTGCATAAACCAAACCCATAATAATTTATATTTTTTCCCCTACATAGATTTAAATGGATATTAACCAAGTTGTCTTTTAACCTTTCCTCCAAGCCTAGATAGACTGGGCTCAGTGAATCTTTACTGTGAAGCAGATTTTCCACAAAACATCATTCTTAAGTTCTCCGAACTTGTCTGGATATTTCAGTAACTGTTGACTACTTAGTCTTCAGCATTAGATATGCTGTTGCAAGAATAGTCGCACAATTCATATCTACAAATACAATACCTGCTGTTCCTCTTTGATTCAATTAGCCATGCTAGCACAACATTGCACTGGAAGCTTGTTGTTGATTGAATGATTCCTCATTTGAGTGATACTGCAGAGCAGAATTCAACTAAGAGTACTGGCAACAAGCATCCATTGAGAAGGAGCTTGATAAAGTCATGCGTGGGGTTGTAGCTTAATTCCTTGCATTAGCAAGGCTCTAAACTTGGAGCTTGGAGATACTTTTCAGTTCAGTGTTCACTTTAAAGTTCTTTTTAGCGTTGCTTCTTTCAGGAGTACGATTCTCCTTCTCTAAATATGGCTTGATATCTGCAAAGTACATGTGCTGTCTTCAAGTCTAGCTTTAAATGTTTCATAAAGTCTAGAGCAAACCGGACAAGTGTTTAGAGATGCTTAGGTTTGTTAACCAAAACCTGCTTTTTCCAAAAGGTGATGTTCTTTCTTGCTCCTTGCATCTCTAATAGGGCTAGGGATAAACAGTGAGTTCGCTTCTATTTGTTGATTCTAGAAAGGATGGTTGTGTGTATGTGAGGGGGGAATTATATAAGAATGTGTTTAACTGATGTGTTGTGTTCAGTTGTGCAGTTAAAAGGAGATAAGAGGAAGGTGAAGGCAGAAAGTCTGGCAACAACTGTTAGAGATAATAATGAATGTAAAGAAACAGTGATAGAGAAGAAAAATGTTACGGCAGGTGTGAGGTAGAGTGCTCGCTGGGGAGGCATGGCTTCCAGTTAAATGGCTCGAAATCAAGCTGTGGCTTGGAAAGGCCTGTGGAAGTTAAGGTAGGTTCTGGATAAATATTGCCTACATTACATGTGCTAATTAGACCACATGCTTCATAAAGGCTTCTGGCTCCAACGTAAATAGCCACAGTAGTAAATGTAGTGTGGTATTCTCCTAGGAGGAGGAGAAATACTTGGAATATAGGAAGGAGCAGGATAAGCTCTCTGTTGTGTGCAATAGCTGCAGAGACTTCTGTCACTGAGTAATTTCTTAAACGCTTGTAAAACTTAAGGAAATTCCCAGACAAAAACATAATTAACACACCACAGCAGGTTCAAAAGAGGTGGTCTTAGTGGAATTTTTCCCTCAGGTGTGACCCTGGAAGTTCCAAGTACAGGTTCCATTTTGTCTTGTTTAATTGACGAGTCTGTAAGTAGAAAAACTTAAGTTCGGAGAAACCTTAACTCTGCCACTTGTTGGCATGCACTTCTGAGGGAAGATTTAAAAAAAAAAAAAAGTCCAGTAATTTGGATGCTGCCTCTATCTGTCTGTCACTTTATCAAGTACAAACTCTTTTACCATCTTTAATTTTATAACAGCACAATCTTCTCTTAACCTGGTATTATGGCGGAAGGGTGGTTTTTAACATCAGCATCCATCGGAGATAGATGCCCACTGCTTCTCCCTGTTCAAAGAGTCTGTGTTATCAAACACGCTTCTGATCATTGTGAGAACAGATGGGTCCAAACTCCCAGACAAAACATTTCAAAACATCATTAAGATAGAAATGGTGAAAGCCAATTAGACCAGTGAAATATCTGATTTGATATGCAGAGTATCTTTGTGAGACCCGCTAGGAAGGCAGCACTGTTGTTACTTTCAGCATTGTCTTCAAAAAAGTGTCTTCTCCAAAAATGGGAACAGAATTAAATGGTTTTGTCGTAACTGCTTTTGCAGAGTTTGCAGTACGTGGAATTAACTTTTATAGTGAAGATAAACCTTAACCTGAGATTTTCAGGTTTTCCAACTTTTTTGACTGAAATAAATCATAGATGAACAAAATGTTTTTTGTCTGGGAGTTGTTGTTCCTGTCCCCTACAGATTGCTGTTGGAAAATTTCCAAAGTGCTGCCCTGTCTTCCTTGTAAGCAGAATAAATTAATCTCTGATTCTCCCAAGACCTTCACTTGTCTGGCTGCAAAGTATAGTTTGGTCTCTCCTGCCAGTTCCTAGCTTAAGTTTGTTCCTCTGGGACTGGAGCACTTGCAGCTGAGCACAATGTCCCAGGTGAAACCTCCCCAGAATCACGTAGTAAGAAAATATCCCTTATTCACTCAGTGTGGAACAGCCCTTCCAGTTAGAATTGATAGGTATTGGGGCTTGCCCCCATATGACGCTGTCTCTTCCCCTCACCCCGGTCCCAGGTGCCGGATGTGTTCGCTGACCTTCTACTCCAAGTCGGAGATGCAGATCCACTCCAAGTCCCATACGGAGACAAAGCCACACAAGTGTCCTCACTGCTCCAAGAGCTTCGCCAACAGCTCCTACCTGGCCCAGCACATTCGCATCCACTCAGGGGCCAAGCCCTACACGTGCAGCTACTGCCAGAAGGCCTTCCGCCAGCTCTCCCACCTGCAGCAGCACACACGGTAAGGGCCAGAGTAGGCTGGGGGCCTTCTGCACTGCATGTTGCCGTCGTCCCAGCATGCTGTGAGTGAGCACCCTCAGTGGGTGACTGCGTGGGGAGACCTTGCTGATCTCCATGGGCTGGTCACGTCTCAGACACAACCAACCAGCAGTCGTGGTATCTGACACGTTAAGACCTGTTGCTTGCTGTGAGGGGCTGGGTGTGCACGGAAGTTAATGTTGCTTACTCTGAGGGGTATCTGCAATGGAACAACATCTTCTGACAAAAGGTAGGGCTGGTTTTGCCAGCACTAGAGTAGTGTACACGTAGAAGAACTGTTCCCTGTCACCCAGCATAGTTCTGCCAAGCAACTCAGTCCGGGCTTGCAGCCCCCTGTTATTTCAGCCATAGGCTTCCCACACACAGCTCTGCCAATGCCCCTCGGTCCAAACTCTATAGTTTCTCTCTCTGGATCCTCCCCCGGTGCGGACAGACCACGGTCTCTCGAATCCAAGGGGAGCACAGTTTGAGGCTGAGCGAGCTCATGCCGTATTTGGAGTTCCTCTGTGTAGCAGATAGTGGTGCTGTCCCACCCCCTTTGTGCCCTCATTCCATCAGCACTAGCCAGATGGCGGTCGTGTCCAACTGCTGCTGCTCCTCCTCCTCTTCGGCAGGATCCACTCCAAGCTCCACACGGCGATTGTCAAGCCGCACAAGTGTCCTCACTGCTCCAAGAGCTTCGCCAACACATCCTACCTGGCCCAGCACCTCCGCATCCACTCGGGGGCCAAGCCCTACACCTGCCGCTACTGCCAGAAGGCCTTCCGCCAGCTCTCCCACCTGCAGCAGCACACACGGTAAGGGCCAGAGGAGGCTGGGGGCCCGGCCCTGGCCCCCCCGCGCTGCCGGCATGCACCTGTGGAGCACACGCGCGCCAAGCATGCGGGGGGCGGGCGGGGGATGCGGCCGGCTGCACCCACAGGAGGAGGTGGCCCAGCAGAGTGGACGGAGTGGAGACTGCGCAGGAGACACTGACCACGGCAGGGCAGAAGTGGGCATGTGCTGTCCCTGGGGATCCTTGGTCTGGCACCGCGGGGGGTACAGAGAGAGAGCAATAGAGTGAGAGGCATTGGCCATAGGGGATCCCAGCCCGGTTCTCTGGGGGTTGGACTGAGTGTGTGGAAGCTTGTCCTGGCATTGCAGGGGTACAGGGACGTGAACACATTTCCCTGACAATATAAAGGGAGTATTTTTGAAGTGTGTATCCTGAGAAGGAGCAGAGCTGCTTTCTTGATACCGTGGAAGCAGGAGAATGGATTCCTCTTGGTTCTCCTGAGCTTGAGGCAGGGAGCCTGGACCCCCAGTCTCCTAACCACCCATTCTCAGGTGGCCCACGTGTCAAGCTGGCCACCCATTCGTAAGGTCTTACTCCTCAGTCCTAATCACGTTCTGAACTCTGCTTGACTGCATATGTTTTCTAACTTCTAGCTGGACACGGGAGCTGGGCAGAGCTCTCTTTGTCCAGATAGAACAGCAGCTGGAGGCAACATCATCCCTACCCTTGCTCTCCTGAGTGGCTGTGAGATTTGATCACAGCGTCAGGCCCTGGCAGTCTCCCTTGCCTGTCTGTTCACTGCTTCCCATTTGTGCTCTTCCTCCTTAACAGTATCCACACCGGGGACCGACCCTACAAATGCGCTCACCCTGGTTGTGAAAAGGCTTTCACGCAGCTTTCCAACCTGCAGGTAAGAGGCTGGGCATGCCCTGCTCAACAGTGCGGGTGGCAAATACAGCTGTCAGGCGGGAGGAGGTGGAGAAATTGGGGCAGCTGGGAGGAGAGTGAAAGAGTACAGAAATGCTATTGAAGTGCTGGGCACGGAAGAGATTCGTGGCTCTTGTGGCACTAGTGACCCAAATAAGTCACAAAAACAGTTGCATCCTGTAAAATTATGAGCTTGACTTGAAAGCGACGAGACCTTAGTAACGTTCCTCCCATCTGTTCTGCAGTTCTCTAACACAGCTGGGGCAATACATTTTCTGAATGTTACTAGTGGAATAAAATCTCAGTATCTGATTTTTTTTGTTGTTTGTTTTACAATGGAATTAGCGTAAGAATAGAGATTTAGGGAAGCAGAGGTAGTATGTCCTGTTGCAGTATCACAGAGGAAGAGAATTGTAGAAAATACCAAATGGCAGAATGCCTGTGATCAGTTGAGGAAGATCTTGCTTTGACAGTTGATAGACATGGGGAGTAAATGTGAAGAGAGGCAGAAGAGAAGCAGGGCAGGAAACAGCTGAAAGAGTTGCATTGAGACTGAGAAGATGAATGTTGCAGAGAGTTAGGAGGCTGCTCTTCAAATGCCTAGAAGGGCTGAGAAAATAAGGCATCTGTGGGGAAGACGCAGTGGGCTGGAGTGAAAAGCACCATGTCCTGTGCTAGGAGCCAGGTGTACCTCGCTCAGCATACTGGGCCCTGGGGGAATTGGAGCCTGGTTGGAAGGGAGTGTTAGAGGTAAAGACATCTCCAGTATTTAATATTCACTTCTTTCTCTGCACGTGCTTTCTCTTTCCTCTGCCCTGCTGCCATCCCTCAGTCCCACAGACGGCAGCACAACAAAGACAAACCTTTCAAGTGCCACAACTGCCACCGTGCATACACAGATGCTGCCTCGCTGGAGGTACACCTGGCTACGCACACGGTGAAACATGCCAAGGTCTATACCTGCTCCATCTGCAGCCGGGCCTACACCTCGGTGAGTGTTGGCTCCTTGAGAGGTATCAGAAGTGGAAACGCTTCCCCGGGGAGTAGGTCCTGTGGGAGCAGCCCCGTGAGCTGTTGTATCCCTCCCTGTTCCTTTGTATTTTGTGAGTCATCCCCACCTCTCATGCCATTCTTCCCATTGCAGGAGACGTACCTGATGAAGCACATGCGGAAACACAACATCCCTGATCCACAGCAGCAGGTGGTTCAGGCCCAAGCCCAGGCCTCTCAGCAGCAGCAGCACTTCCAGCCGCAGGGAGGTGGGGCAGCAGGGGGCCCTTCTGGAGACACTAACCAACCCAACCCTCCCCCCCAGTGCTCCTTTGACCTGACTCCTTACAAGACTTCAGAGCATCACAAGGACATCTGCCTCACTGTCAGCACCAGCGCCATCCAAGTGGAGCACCTCTCCAGCTCCTAGAGAGACCTCAAGCCAGGGAGCAGAAAGCCTCTTGTGCATAGCCTGCGCCCAGGGGCACCGCTTGTGCAGTGGCCCTCCTCGTGCAACAGTCTCTGGCCTCTCCTCCTGCAACAGCCTCTTCTGGCCGTGTAACCCTGTTCATGGCAGCCCCTTGAATAACAGCCTTTATCAAGGGGGTGCTCCTTCTGTGCAACAGCCTGCCTGGTAGGAGGATGCTTCCTTGTGCAAGAGCCCCCTTCCTGTGCTGGGATCACTTCCTCATGCAAGAGCCCCTCCTTTTAAACCCAAAGAAAGGCCTCCGTTTTGCCTTCTCTCACTGTAGGATGCATATGAAGGGGGTGGGGAGGTGTTGAGACATGCGTGGTGGATGGAATGGAGTCCTAGTACATACAGGGGCTTGGACATGCTTTCAGTGAGCCACGGAAGAATGTGGCAGGGTTCACAGCTGGAAGGTTTTTTTTGAGGATTTCCTTGAGTGTCTAAGAGGGAAATATCCATTCCTGTCCCTCCTGCTTGTGAAAGGGAGGAGGGGTCGATCGTCCTGCCCCCGGGACTGGATGGGAGAAACCTTCTCCCCAGTGGAAAGTGAGACCAGTGTGGGGGAGAGGTGAGGCATGTTCTCTGGGCTGGACAGGTGCCTGCACTGCCTGGGGGCTATGGAGTATTGCACTCTTTCTTCTCCCCTAGTGGAGAGCAATAGAGAGGAGTCTGTCGGAACTGGCTGCTGCCTCTCCCAGCTGTCTGAGCAGCGTGATGGCCAAGGCCCCATAGGAATGTGGGTTCCTGCTCGTTGCTCTTCCTGCCCATTGTGGATGATGTCCTAGCAGCTTGTACTTCTCCTCTTCTCCCTCCTGCTTCCCCCACCTCCTCAGAAAAGCCTGCAGGCATCAACAACAAACCAAAAAGCAATGGAGGGGAGGGTGAGAGACTGCCAAAATAATCATCGCCCTTCTCTCTACTCCCTTTCCCGAAAGGTGGAACAACAGCAGTTCTGACTCGCGCCCCTGTCCTGCCCCGTTTCCTAAAGGGAAGGAGGAGGAGGAATAGACCAGTCTTTTCAAGGAGCCGGCGGGTGGTAGGGAAAGGCTAGCTTCTCTGCTCAGCACCCACCAGAGTGCTCTCTCAGGCTCCTCTTGCCAAGACGGGCTGGACTCACATGGCAGTGGTGGCCTCTTCTGGACCCTGATCATGGGAGAGAATCCCCAAAAGGTGGACAGTGGAGAGAAAGGGATGAAGATCCCCGCAGAGAGACCAATCTAAAGAGAACGGGGAGCCAACAAGAATAAACTGAAGGCCCCGTGAATTTATATATATATACATATATATATATATAAATATCTATTCCCCACCCCTGGCCCGCTCTGTCCTTGCTGTAACTGTTTCTATCTCTGTGTTTATAAAACGCATTATCCTGGCGAATTTTTATTTTCAATCTTCGTTTGTTTTTCCCTCTCTCTTCGTCTTCGCTTCTCCTTCCCTTTTGGTTTGTTTTTTTTTTTAATTTTTATTTTTAATTTTTGGTCCACATGACTACTGGTCTTGTGTATCACTTCTTAGTTTCTTTGGATCATGGAGGCTGACTCGGAAGAGAATGAGAAGGCAAGGGAAAAAAAGCATGCGTTATTGGGATTTAAAATACCCACTCAGAGCCTATAGTTGCAGATTTCTGTATGAACAACCAGAAGGAGCTTTTTTTTTTTTTAATCACCTTGTGTAGAAATAAACTGTGTAAAAGGCTCCTCAGAGGTGCTGCTGCAAGCAGCCTGCCCCTGTGCCGTGTGTTCCTTCCCCACGCACCAGATGCAGCACGAGCATCTTGCTGCTGCAAGCACTGAGCACCGTGAGTAATGCATCCCTGTCTTCAGGCAGCCTTGTGGTTTGCGCAGTGAAAGTTGGAGCTCTGCACCTGTGCTTAGTCAGCAGGCTTGGCTGCAAGTGGCTGAAGTTCTTTGTAGGTTCACAGATCAGGCTAGAAGAAGCTGACTGACTCCTACGTTTTACAGGTGACGTTTCAACCTATTTATCCTGTACTGAGCCTTGGTAACTAAAGTGTATTTCAAGTGCACGTTCACAAAATGTATTGGCTTGATTTTGAGGCACAGGGACACAGCAAATCCCTTCCAGTGGTAACCTGGTGCAAGGGCTTTGTGTTCTTGCTCTTTAAATATCTACATCTGGTTTCTCTTTTGGATTTGGTTGGCTTTGGCTTCCAGTTCAGATCCATCCCGCTGATTTAGAGAACCTTAGAGCACTGTGGAGCTTTCTCCTCTGACCTGGTATTTAAACACTAACATCTCTCAATCTACTTTTTAATGAGCTAAATAGAGGGAACTCCTTCAGTCTTCCACTATAAGGGATTTCCTCCTGCCTGTGAATTATTCTTATCTTTTATTTCCACATCTTGTCAAATTTTTCTGTATCTTGTGAAAGCATTCATTTCAAAATTAAGTGTTCAAGCTCTGGTGCCATGGACAAGGTTGCCCTTCCCTTTGCCTTAAGCCTGCAGAGGATTGCATTTTCTCTTTTCTCCAACATTATACAGGAGTTCACATTAGCTGCTTATCTGGTGCAACTCCTACATCATCAGAAATCTCAGCTTCCCATGGTAGTCTTTCCCCCTTTCTATAGAGATGCTCCCAAGTTCTTATTTCCTGGTTGTTTAATGTGAGAATGTCTCAAAGTCCACTTTGTTTGACCTGGCTTATAGTGGTCCAGGTCACAAGCCACTTTGCCAGTTTTGACACCCACAAACTGTATCAGTTGTTGCTTTTTACTTTCAGATCCATCTGACCTACACTAACTTGAAAAGCATCATTCAGTGCAACTTTTTATTAGCTTCTTTTTGAGACTTGCAGGCTAGAAGGCATTTCTTAATCCTCTTAGTATGTGATTATGTACAGTCAATCTTTTTGACTTCTGGTGCTAGGTCAATGCCTTACGAAAATTTAAGTATGTTGCACCTATGCAGTCCCCTTTGTTGAACCAAATGTATAGTGATGTCATCTAAGAATGAAACCAGGGTTTCATTTTTTTTTTCCTCTACAAAATCTGTATTTCATAAACCTTTGGATTGTAGGTTTTATTCTTCACTCGTTCATTCATTCTTCATCTCAACAACTTTTCCATTATTTTGCCTGAGACTAATTTTGACACGGAGCCCTTTCATTTGCCTTTTGGGAATACTGTCACGAATGTCTTACGGTATTTCCCTAATATCCCACGTTTAATTACAATTGGAATTGTCGGGCTAGAGAGCTTGTTAGTCAATTCTTCTAGGACTGTTTCTTTACCGACTTAAAAATATATGTCCCCAGTAGATGTTGTCTGATTTCCTGCTTTGATACTACGGTACTGAAGAGAAGTTGCTATTTTCATACTACTGCCACGTTCTGTTTCTTTCTGACTACGGGATTAGAAGTATTTGTTGACTGATTTTCCTTATTCTCTGTCACTAGCGGTTTAATCACTTTTATTTAGCATGCATCAGTACTATTAGTAATATTTCTTTGTTTGCTTTTTATTTAAAAACAAAAAACAAAACCAACAAAAACACAACAAAAACAAATGAAAGATCCAAAATCCCTTTCCTATTATCAGTAGTTTTGCTTTCCACAAATCCTTCCTTACTAGTTTTTTTTTCTATTTAATAATATCTATTTTATCTCATTTGTTGTCTGGCCTTCCCCTTTTCCATGTGTTGTATTTTGGCCTTTTATCTTTTTTTTCCCTTGTTTAAATTGTTTTTTCTTGCTCTCAGACTTTCTCATTGAACCCAGAACAAGCTTTTACCCAGAGCTTTGTGGAACTGGGACGTTTTTGGCCATATAATAGTTTTTTATTAAAGAATAGTTTTCATTCACATTTTCCTGCCTTACCTTTTTTTCTTACAGACAACTCAGTTCACAATTTTGCTCACCTTGGAAATTTGCTTTGTGAAGCACAGACTCTGCATAGGTTTCTTAGCTGCTTGTAGCTGTCCTCCACATGCCCATATTCAATATGAACAGGAGAAAATTGCCAGTTTGCACTCACATTATCGTGTCTTGTATGCATCATGTTGAAGTCTGAAAAAATCGACTTGTTTTGGGTGCAGTGTCTAGTATTATGGAAATTAATTTTGAAAATGGGAAGGATATTTTGCTGACTGCTTGAATTCCTTGGGGAATCTCTTGCAAGTTAAAATTTCTTGCAGTGTTGTCAGGTTTTTTGTTGTTGTTTTTGTTTGTTTTGCGTTAAAGGTGCTTGAGATCACCTTCCCTTGCTTGATGCATTGTTTACTTATGTCTTCTATCCTTCCTCTTCTTGGAATCTATTACCAAGCACGGGGATGTCTGTGTATTTAAGGCTGTACAATTTTTTTTGTTACCAGTTATTTCAAAGGTACTGCTTGTGTTTGTGCAGTTTGCTGCTGTTTCTGTAACTTTTACTATGACACAGGAAGAAACTGGCTTTTATTAAGGAGCTTTCCTATCGAGTTTCAGAAGTGCCACTTTATTCCAGGACGTTTTTTCCCCAATCAGTTGAATTTCTTATTTCTGTTTACCCAGATTCCTGTTGCTGGTGTAGAAATAATGGAAAATACTTTACTTGCATTGTCACCTAGTTGAGTTTTTATCAGGTCTTCCTCTTTGAATTTCTGAGGCTGTTCAACACATTCAGAGTGCAGCAGGGTAGTTTAAAAAGTATAGCTGGTACATGCAGGATGCAAAACATAACATCCATACCCAGCTACCCTCTACGGAGAGGAAGCTTCCAGTTTCAGAGTGCAGCTTTTTTAGCTTTGAATTCTCAAGCTGACAACAGTTTGATTATTTAACTTCCACTTGTAGGAATGGGATATTCTCTGACGAGATCTTGTGGTCCTTCCTCTTCAGCTTCCTGAAATCTTTAAATTTGTATTTTCTTCATGATGCCGATCCATTTGTTCCTGTATGTCTGTACCCAAGAGGACTTAATATTGATTCTGGAGTTCTGTGTTAGTTTGCATCTTGAGTCTTTGCTGGAATGTGGCAGCACTCCTTGTCCTTTACTGAATCAGTTGTCACTTCTTAGCTGGATTTTGCAAATTCTCGTTGCTTTAAAAGGAAACATCATGTAGGCTGGAAATCATTTAGAAAAGTCACCCACAACATGGTAATGGAATCTCAGCCATGACTAATGATAGTATTGCTGGGCTATAATTCAGATAAATCTTCAAGAAAAATTTAAGACTTGCACAATTTAAAGCCCTATGGTTGATCAACCATGTCCCTTATTTTGCTGGTTCTCACTGCCATTGAAATTGCCGTTCTGTTTTACTTGTTTTTTTCTTCTCATAGGGTCTTATTATGCCTTTGTTCAGTACATTATAGTCTTCTGCTATCAAAAATCTTTTCCTTTCCAATGAGTTACAGACCATGATCAAGCTGCTGTATTCATCTTTCTAAATAGCTAAATTAAATTGAGCTGGTTTAGGTGTCTCCCGGTAAGGCTTGGCTCCGTCACGTAGCACTTACCTATTGCCTTTCTTTTCCTTTACAAAAGGACCAGGCTGTGTGGTACTTAGATGCAAGTCTTGCTACATTATTCCTGGACGGTTGTCTTGCAGTACCAAACTTACATTGCCATAAAAGGATATGTCATTCTTTTAATGAGATCTTTTTCATTCAATTAAATCAAATACCATTATGTTTCTTATGTCTTACCTGAGTGTAACCCAAATAGATTACACTCTAATGTTGCCAAATCGGCATTAGGTCAACTGGCTTCTAAGCAACCTGGATGATCCCTCTTATTTTTCAAATACTTTTAAAATGAAAGTATTTACTGGTCTTCTGGAATACACTCAAACTCCAAAGTTGTTCTGAAAGGAAAGCCCATTGTTTCCATTTGCTTGCCAGATAATTCTTTCAAAATTCTTGATTGTGAGTTTCTAGCTATGCAACTTCTAGGATGTTTTATGGGTAGAACTAAACATCTTCATAAATACCATTGGCAATAGGTAATAATTCATTACTTCATAGATTTGTCTACATCATCCAATTTTCTTCATAATATAGAATATAATTAGGAGATTCTGCCTGTCTTCTATATTTTTATCAATTATTTTATCATCTTTATATCAACAAAAGGATATATATCTTGTCTAGGATTTTGCAGGTAATGTACCCGAAAGCTGCCCAAGTTTACTAGTGCAGTTCTGAACATAGAATGAAATTTTTTTGTACATTTCGTTAACTATATGATAGGTACCTGTTCAATCGTCATTCCAGGTACAACAGATTAAATTTGTGTGCATGGTTTCTTGTTTCTGTGTAGTAGAACACCAAAGTACTCGAGAGATGTAGTGACTTGGTCCAACAAACATTTCGATTTCATGTAGTGTCTATGTAATGAATGAAAAAAAAAAAAAAACTGCAAGAAATCATGACACCAAAGAACTAGAGTCTATGCCTAGTTTTGCTGCTCAATTAGGATATGTTTTTGGACTGTGGACACAGCTATAGTTTGGGGCGTTTGGCATCCTCTTTCATGTGCAAAGCTGATTTACCACGTGTGGGGAAAGCGGTCCGGATCAACTGATGTTTGTGAGAATGAAGCGTGGGTATATCTAGTTTTTCCTGCAGAGGAAATGCAGAGCAGGGACCTCCAAGAAGAGTTGAACGTGTACCTTTTCAGCAAACAGGGAACTAAGCGAGAGGCTTTGAAACTGTAGGCTACCTGCTGGGTATGCATAACGATCACTCTCAAGTACTGACCTTCACCTTGTGGTCCCTGGACAACATTTAAGAGGTCTGTAAGGTAACTGAAAAACTGGAGGCTTACATTTTATGCAGGTGTTTACATTTCCAAGGGAAAATATGCAGGCATCTGTAGATCAATAAAGGCTGAGAACCACTAGTCTTCAGTGGGCTGTTTAGCTTCCCTCTGTGAGCTGTGCAAGCCTTCTGTAGAATACAGTCAGATCCTGAATCAAATTAGGAGGTATTTACCGTGTTAGCAATAGGATGTAATTGAAATGGTAAACTCCTGTGAGGAGGATGGTAATAACCATGGGGGCTAAGCATGTATTACAGTTACTCAGCTATCAATATATGAGGCTGGGTGGGGGATAGCAGTGGATGATCTTGTGCCTCAAACGTATTCCAGCCAGGGAAGCATCTTCCTGTAAAATTACGTGGGTCAGTCATAGAATGGCTTAGGTTAGAAGGGACCTTAAAGATCACTGAACTCCAACCCACCTGCTGCAGGCAGGGCTGCCACCCACCAGCTCAGGCTGCCCAGGGCCCCATCCAACCAGGCCTTGAACACCTCCAGGGATGAGGTATCCACAGCTTCTCTGGGCAGTCTGTGCCAGCACCTCACCAAACTCTGAGTAAAGAATTTCTTCCTAACATCTGACCTAATTTTCTCCTATTTTACTTTAAAGCCATTCCCCCTTGTCCTATCACTACTAGACCATGTAAGAAGTCGCTCTCCCTCCTGATTATAAGCTTCCTTTGAGTACTGGAAGGGCTGCGATGAGGTGTCCCTGGAACACTCTCATCTCCAAACTAAACAAGTCCAATTCCCTCAACCTTTCTTCATAGGAGAGAGGTCTGAGCATCTTCGTGGCCTCATCAGGACCTGCTCCACCAGCTCTGCATCTTTCTTGCGCTGAGGGCCCCAGGCCTCGATGCAGTACTCCAGATGGGGCCTCATGAGGCAGAGCAGACAATCACCTTCCTTGTGAGGATCAGCAAGGATATATGTGATGGACACTTGAAATAAACAATAAAAAATGTAACAGAGAAAAGCAGAGAGAGATTAAAGATCATTCTCTGCCCCTGTTCCTACCTGGCCAGAGGACCAACTCCAGCGCAGTCACTGGGCACCTGTCCTAGCACAGCTCAGGGTGTCAGAACCTCGAGAAAGCCTTACTGTGAGGTTTGTTAGCTCACAGCTCACCCGACACTGATACAGTACTTTCACTCATAGAAGTGTTCACTCTAAAACATATCACACCTCTCAGCAGTAACAACAGTGATAACCCTATTGCAGATCAGGATGCTTCTGGAACCCTGAGAGACATACTTCTCCATTAATGTCAGCACCTTGACTTTTTAAGGAAAGCATAAACAGGAAGAAAGCAAACTTCTCAATTCAGAGCTTCTCAATTCAGGAACTAGTTTTTTGCTGAATTCAAAGTTTTTTTACTTCTGGCCATGATGCCATGTGGGTTAATAAATTCCCTCTCCTTTCTGTAATTTCACAGCAGTAGTTAATGAGGTTAAAGATTCATTTGTATGCTTTGCTGAGGTTCACCATTTAGATTTTAGGCAAAGGTGTACTGTTCTGTCTTTCATATCAGCAGTGACAACAAAGCCAGAGGGTGTTTTTCTTTCTATTTCAGTGGACTAGTGTTTTGACATATACCTAGCCTTGGCTTGGAGGGTAAGCTGAGATTCCCAGGTACTCTCTTAACCAAATTCGGAATGCTGAAGAATGTCTGTTTTGTAACATCAGCTCCCTCAAGCATGGTAACTGCAAACATAATGCTTTTAGGGGTTTCTGGTTTAGTGCTGTGACAGGATATAGGAAGTACAATTTTTATGTAACAGCCACATCCTTCTCTTTAATTCAAGAATGTAAGGCAATTTATATAACAATTTTGAAGTATTTCAAAACAAAGTGAGGCTTAACAATAATGTTCAGCTTAACTGAAACCAGTTGCTTCACAAGAGAACCAAAAAGAGTAAGAAAAGATTTTGATTAAAAATATTGAGTAACTTTAATGACTACAGGAACAGGACTATTTGTATCTTCAGAACGTTGTGGATCTCAGAATTAACCAAATAGCGTTATCAGCAAAATGGTCAATAATTTGAACAGCTGCAATTCATTCTTGTCACAGCAGGCTGCTAAAATACTTAATCCCTGCAGGTCCATATAAATAAAGGTATGGTGCCTGGGAAGATTTTTAGGAGGAACGAGAAGAAACAAGTCTGATCAGTTTTCTTCATGGATGGTATCTAGCAACAAAGTACCCTGAACAATGGCTGTTGTTTTATAGTCTATCAGGAGAATAAGGAGGAGGGAAAAAAAAAGAAAAAACAAAAGGCAGTAAAAAGGCAAATGAAATTTAACATTTGCCAAAGAAATTCATCATTTCCTCAACGGTGCGTCATAGAAAGTTAACCTCAGTCTCCTGAAACAGCAATCCTGGATGTCGTAAATCCTAAAGACCAAAGGAAATAAGATAATTTTGTCTCTGTCCCTTCATAATCAGACTTGTGCCCTCATCTTCTCACCCTTGCATGCTGCGTGCGCAGCCACTGGCAAAGGGCCCTTCAGGGAAGGAGTCCTGAAGGCTATAGCAGAAGGGTCTGTAACCTGGAAGTAACACCTGGTGGTGCACAGTCAGAAAAGTGGTTTTGTCGAGGTGGAGAAAAAAAGAGCATGCTCACGTGTTTAACTTGATGTAACGGTTCTGGTGGTGTGTTAGGTACCTAAAGTCAGTACCGCTGTCACTGTACAGCAAAGTCCAACTCTATAATACAGCAGCAGTTACTCACAGCTGACAAGTAGTACGGCAGATGGCAAAACACAGTGCTACTACAAACCAGCAGCACTGCCTCACCCAGATTATCCAGCAGGAGCGCCTAGACAGGTGGTCGGAAGTTATGCGAAGCCAGGAGAGACCTCTGGTAAGACACCAAACGACGAGGATTGATGCACGGAGGTGAAGGATGCACGCGTTTACCTCTGGCGGCGAAAGGTCGCACAGGACCATTCCCTTCCCCACACCCCCGTGCCGTAGCCCTCAAGCCAGCGCTCCGCCCGCCAGGCGCAGCCCCACAGAGCCCCAAATGGCGACAGCAGCGAAGCGGAAGCGTATGGGAAGAAGGGCGGAAGTGGCTTCGCAAGCCGGGCAGGAGCTAGTTCCGGGGGGGAGGGTGCGCCGGTGTCCGGCTCCTGCCGGAAGCGCCAGTGTGTCGGGGCCCAAGATGGCGGCGGGGATGTACCTGGAGCACTACCTGGACAGTAAGAGCTGCCGGGGCGGGGCCGAGGGCCGCGGCTGAGGACGGACAGGCAGACCGTGCCTCGGGGCGGGGACTGAGCCCTGCCTGGGCGCCGACCGAACCGCGGCTGCCCCGAGCCCCGCGGGCGGCAGCGTTGCCCGGCGCCTGGCTGTGAGGCTTCCCGGAGCTGTGAGGGTTCCCGGCCGCGTTTCCTCCTTCCTTCCCTCGTCGCTGCGCAGGGGCGTCCTGGGACTGCTTAGAAACGACGGCAGGGGCTACGGCCGCTCGCTCGGAGTTTCCCGTCGGGGCAGGGCTCAGTGGGGCTGCCGCGAGAGCCCGGCTCCGCTCCGGCCGTGGGACGCGGTGCCGCACTCTCTGGTTTGTCCTGGGGGAGGTGCCGGCTGCTGCTCCTCGGCCGCTCGGCTTCGGGAGCCTGCCTGGGTTCGGTGGTGCCGCAGTGTTGGCGGAACGAAGCCGAGGGCAACTTCTGTGTCTGCAGGGAGATAGTTATGGCAGCTTCCTTCGCTGACGTTTTCGAAATGCAGCCTTATTTTGGTGATATGATGATATCGGTAATGCTAATAGAGCCCTTCTACAGTATTGCGCTTCTTTAAGTTGCATATAACTTTATCAAATTCTGTCCTTTGGGGGAGTGAGACTTTAAATATATTTCCCCCTCAGTGTTCTTAAAATAGACAAGGAAACTGATTGGAGGAGTTCTTGAAGAAATGTATTCATAGGTTAAGATTAGGTCTCCTCTTTGAATGCAGTTTTCACATTTTCTGATTTGATGTCAGCATTAGAAATGGAAAAGTTTGGTGTGTTACAGCAGGATATTACCAATACGTATCTTTTGTTTCAGTCTACTTGGCCAAGTTACATCTCTTGCCATCTGTTTGCATATGCTTGGAAGGTCTGGAGCATGGTTCTTCAGGAATTGTGCTGAACTAGGTTTCCTCCAGCACAGCGCTGCTGTGTGGGAACAGGCTGATACGGCGTTGATCAGGTTCCTCATGTTTGCAGTGGTCCCAGTGTTACGATGAGTGGAAACCTATTGTGAATTAAGGAAGGTCATGAACCACAATAAACAATACTTTGTCAGAAAAGCTGAAGAGATACTGTCAGTGAACAGGCGAGAATATTGGTCTAGGAGCTGTGAAGATGGAGAATGTAAAAAGCAGGAAGAAAAGTTGGACAAGGAGACAAAGATAGCTAGTAGATGGGAGGATGGGGGCTGGGCAAGAGAGGAAAGAAGGAGACAGATGAAGAGTAAGTGCGTGGGGGATGCAGTGTTTCCTTGCTGTGGGGAGCACAAGTATATATTAAGAGCTGCAAAGATGAAGTAGTGAAAGACTGAGTTTTACAACCAGTAGACAGGGATGAGAAAGATTCGGTACTGAGCGTAGTGATGTATGGCAAGCACTAAGTCAGAGATGAAAAAAGCTTTAGATGAGCTTGGTGGCTAGAGTGCTCCCATCAATGCCAAGAGCTTCGGGATTTCATTGTTGCTGTCAGCTGAAGTCTGTGAACTCCATGGGAACTCTTCCCCTGTAATACAGACATGCAGCAAAAATTACTTTTATTTTGTGTCGCAGCCAGGATGTGTGGTCTGCAGGTAGATATTAATAGAATGGTGCTGTTATTTTTTTTTTAATGTGTCTTGCTTTAAAAAAACAAAAGTGATGTGCGCAATCTAGAACCTAGTAGTACTTAAAAACAAAGGGAGGAACAATGTGTTCGCTACAGTGGCTTTGTGTTCTCTGATTTTTGTCTGGTATCCTCTGTATCATATGCAGCTTTCCTTTGTTAGCTAACTGTAAGAGAGCTGCTGAGCTCAGTCTAGAGTTTCATTTAGAAAAGCAGATCCGTGTAGATTTTAATACTTAGTGCTGAAGAGAATACTTGTTATCCTTCAATGAGTTAGTTTACTGATAGGTTTTCCTGTCACAGTTTTGTGACTTGTCTGTAGTTCATTTCACAGTTCCAGTATTTTGTCATTGCGCCTATAATGCTTTCTACCCGCCACATTGAAGTGCCCCCTTATTAAAAGGTTCTTTCTTGTGCAGATTCAAATTAATTAGATCTTCTTTCTGGTAACTTAGCCAAAAAAAAAAAAAAAAGTACTTTTGTTAACATTTTTCAGTTCTCTAATTATCCATGTTATTCTTTTCCAAGCTTACTCTCATCTTTTGTCAACATACTTGAACTTCTGACTCTCTGAAAATGCATACAGACCTTTAGTACCAGTCTTTATGGTACTAACTAAAGAAGTCAGGTTATTGCTCCTATGCCGAGTATGCCCTTATCCCCATTGGCCATTGTGTTCCAGCTGGAAGTTCATATTTGGCAGTTATCTGCCATAATAGTCAAGCCTTTCTGTTTCTTGGAAATAGACTCTGGTGTCTTTCATCCATCACTTACATTGTTCTTCCCTAAATGTATTACCCTACATAAAACTAGATAGAATGTATCAGCAGTTAGAGTGTTGTGTTACTGTCCTAGTGGCCCGTTCCTTTTGTTTTTGTTCTTCCAGTCTGTATGCGTCAAGGCCTACTTCACATGTGATTTGCATGAGTGGTGCTTGTAGTTCTCTGTAATGCATTCAAAAGCCTTATGTAGCCTTTTAAGCTCATTTTAATATATCTTATGCTTTTGTATTGTTGTTATAGATGCAAGATGCTTTCTGATACCACATCAAGTATTTGACGCAAACTGTAGCTTAATCATTTAAAACAATATTTTCACTAATGATGCAAAAAACAAGTTCATCAGAAAAGTTGTGGAGGTTTTCTACCCTCACTTAGTCCATATTAGCACCCTTACAGAATTCTTTGAGGTGATCCCAGATCAGCTATTCCATTTCTTTTTGTGGCTTCACACCTACCTGAGGGCACTGTGTTCTCCCTCGTTCCTTCCTTTTTTCCTTTTTTTTTTTTTTCTTCGGAAATATTATTTCAGTATTAACAGTTTATAAAAAGCAGTAATGTTCCAGAATATCCTGAAAACTGATACAAATAAATAGTCCAGAACGTTTGTTTAAGTCTTTTAAAAATGTCTAATATTTGCATTTCCTTCTTTGAATGAAATTCTTTGAGTGTTTTTTGTTTAGCACCTAACATAGACATAGTTTTCTGTTTTTTGTTCCCCCCCCCTCCCTCCCACAACGTATCTCTTTCATGTGGTTTACAGGCTGGATCTGTTCAGGGGATGTATGAGTGGTGTGGCAGTGTGTGATGAAAGACGGCAGTTGTTTGTACGACCTCTTCAAATCCTTGAAGAAAGGAAGATGTATGATGAATGAAGAGAAGGTTGTGGGAAGAAGAAAAAAGGTGGTCTCATGTTTGAGGCAGTTGAATACCACCCTGCCAAAATGAGTTTGATGTCTGTGTTTGTTTTTAGGATGCGCTTTTTACAAATTCTTCTTGAACAGATTATTCTGCCCTAAAATTGGGTGAATGTTTGTAGTTAGAGAAGTAGACTTGAAGAACGCACGCAGATGCAACTGGAATCTGCTTTGAGCAGATAGTTCCAACTTGGGAGAATCTGTAGCATTTTTATCTTAGTTTTTCATTCCATTGGTGAAGGAAGCAGGCTATTCCATGGCAGTGTTGTGAGAAAGCATTCTCATGTCATAATAATGAGCACCTTGAAAAGCTGATTGCCAGGTTGGGTTTCAGATTGGGTTTCGGATAGTGGATGTGATGACTCTTACTGAACAAAAAGGATAAAATAAAACTTTCAGTCACTAGTCAGTTGTTTGGTATGAGAAACAGCTTGTATGAAAATTCCATGTGGTAACCAAAGCCTGAATGTTAAAATGCACAAAAAATCTGACAAACCTGTACATACAGGCTTAGTTATTTCAACTTGTAACTTTTTGAGTCCTCTATTTTGGACCTCTCGAGATTTTTTTTCCAGGAGATTTTTGTGGGCTAGCCAAGTTATCAACAGAGTTCTGAGTAAAATTGTCTGGCAGCTTCCTAGCCCTGATATTTTAGTGGCTTTCAAGTCCTTACTGTAATTTAAAACTGATTTTAGATCGAGGATTGGACACGCCCTTCCATGCCTTTGCTTTAAGGTGTTAATTGTAAAGCTCAATTGTCTGAAATACGTTATGCTCCCAGCAGGTGTTCCTGTGGCAGAAAAAATGTCCGTGTTACTTCTGTGCTGAACCTCCTCACAGAGGAACTCTGTATCTTGTCTACTCTGATCTCCTTCCTTCATCAAACCAAAGCTGTCCCTTCGATGACAATAATGAGCCAAATAATTAAAGGGAGAGGAGGAATGTTTCTTGTTCCAGTTCTGTTCTTTTTGATTATTTGTGCGGCCCTTTCTTCAGTTTCCTTTAGTGACTGAAGTTAAGCATAAAAAGTTTTCCATCTCTTCAAATACTGTCCTCCTTCTCTAAAACATTTAATGGTCTCTGAACTATTTAGTGTCTGCTTCTGAGCAGAGAGAGCTAGACACTGAAGTGTTTTCCTCCATGCCAAGAAAGGAATATAACTTCAGTTTGGGGGAAACTTTGGATGCAAAGGAATTAGAAATGGGGAAAGGGATGGAGGAAGAATAAGAAGGAAGAAAACCGTGGTATTTTGTGATTGCATGTGCGTGAAAACTCTTCTGATGAGTTTGTGCTTGGTCAGACTCAAGGTACTGTGCTTGGCTCAGTATTTGCTCTCTTACAGAGTTAGAAATATGCAGTGCAAGCTTTAAGGGAGAGAAAGGAAGGATGACTAATTCAGATTTTCTAGAAGACGAGGTGTAAACACCAGGTTTTTCTTCATGTTTAGATGTTTCAAGAGAATTGTAGGGCTTTTAGTAGGCATCAATGAAATATATGTGTAGAGGAAAATCGCGGTTTTCTGTGAGTTTTTTTGTGAGTCTCTGTGAAAATGTCACGATTGTAGGGACTTTATAGTAATGTCAGTGGATGTCTTTATTTACTTAGAAGACATCAGAATAAAGTTATAGGTAGTGATATCACAAAAATGTATCTTTTATGGCAACACAACTGAGGAATGTACCTTTCTCCGACTGTCTAGTGCCTGAATTTACTATGAACTGAACTCTCTACTCGCTTCCCTGTGATCTCCTGCTAAGGATATGTCTGCCTACTTGCTCAGGTAGCTAAGGTGAATGCAAGGGTCACGTCTGTGGGTGCATTCCTTAGGAAATCAAATGGTGCCTTCTCTGCTGGTTCCAGCCGTCGTTGCCCACCACATATTTTCCCATCTGGACAGATGAGGCTGTTGCTTTATTTTCCTTGCTGAATGTAAACTTTTATCATTCCATTTGGGAGGCGTGCCCCAGAATGGAAGAAAATTCAAATTTTCATTATAGTTGAGTTAGTGAATAAATGTCAGTGTAAAATGATGGTAAGGGACAATTAAAAAAAAAAAAAAGTTTCCAGCTTCTCCCACCCTAGACCTCTAAGTTTCAAGATTCTGCAAACATTCGGTCTAAATTAGGTCTAAACACTTGGGAGAGTCACCAGCTGAGAGCTAGTAGCCCTGGTGAGCTCAAGACGTAGAAGGATGTCGGAGGTCTGTCTGCTCTGATGGCTGCTTGACATTGATCCCATTGTCTTGGAGGCCACCAGTCAGGACCTGTTCCAGGAGTAGGCATTGAGACATAGCTGCTTCACTGAGGAGGATGATGGAGACTGCACACTTAGATGGAGTCCTCAGCTGGTAAGTTAACTGGTACTGTGTAGTCATTTTTGGGGAGGTTCCCTTTTCATTTTTATTTATTTATTATTATTTATTCTTATTAGGGAGGCATCAAGTTTCCTTTGCTCCTTGTATTCTACTGGCACACGGAGATGTGCTGGTTCAAGGCTTGTCAGTATGAGAAAACTTATTCCCACATAAGCACAGAGCAACAGCAGCAGCGTGCACCTTCCTGAAAGTCATCTTCCTTCCCCTGCAGATGGCATGGGAATGTCTCTTACCCCCTCCCCAATGTAGGACGTGGCCATACCCTTCAGTTCCCACCTATAAATCTTCTCACATTATGCTTCAGATACACACATCTCTTTATAAATGGTTTCTGTGTTAAGCATTGTTTTAGTGTAGCATCCTGAAAGATGCCTTTCACCTTTAGGAGGCTTTGGATTAGTTGCATCTGTGATGCAGCACATATGGTCTATGGAAAATTACAGAAGATCTCATGAAAGGGAGAGGATTTGGTGATTCATAGGCATCACTTGTTTCTGTGTGAAAGCTACTGGCACAACCCACACTAAGCTAATACTTTTATTACTGTTAATGGCCAGTTGGTTTAAAATAGATTTTGTTATTGACTGGTAATTTTTTTCAGAGCTTACACAAAATGGTTTTACAAGACAAAACGTTCGGCATTTTCTCCATGCTTCTTCACTTTACCAAAAGCAAATCTGATGCAACCATTTTGTCAGGCAGCGCTGTGGTCTCTTTGGTGGTGGCCTGTGCCCTTGGCGATCTGTGACAGATTGGGAATGCCTGGAGTGTTGCAAGTCTCATTTGATGTGCCACTCTTCCACATCCTGCACACTTCTGAAATCAAGGTTGATCTTTAACGTAGGGATAAAGTTCCCTTGTGTGAGACTATCAGTACTGCCTGCTGTCTTGGTTGTGGATAGTGTAGTATTGAAAAGTCAGAAAGAACCCTTTATCCCTTCAGGAAAGGGTACACTCTCTTTTGGGGACTGTTAGGTTTCCGTGGCTACTACATCGACTGTTGTTGCTGGCTGTTATCTGTTTCTTTATGCCTTGGATTGGCGTGCCGTGCACTGGCCCAGCACTTGGGATATATAATGCTGCAGAATTCCTGGGTGGCCTTGGACGATTCAGTCTGCTGGATGCCTGCGTGCTCCCTATGTAAAAATGTTGTAGCGCTACCCCTTAAGAGGTGCTGGTGAGGATATTGTTACAGGTTAGGCTGCACATGCTGCTGTAGTGCTGAGCGCTGTGTGAATGGAGAGAAAGGTACATTATGCTCAGGCTCAGATTTTAATGAACTGTGTAGGAAGCTAATAACAAAGTAGAAGCGGCACTTTAAAAGGGTTACATTGTCTAAAGGGAGGGATGGAGGGATATATCATTCCACTTAATAAGGAAGCAAGGAAGTTGCTAGAGATTACCATAAGCCAGTTGATCTGCGCTATATTTCAAATGCTACAAAATTCTGAAATCGTATAGCACTGAAAAGTCCTATGTGCTTCTCTCATGAGATCTCAGCCAATTTTTCATTCCAGAGGGCAAAGAACTTATTGCGTTTCTTTGCCAGTCTGTCACAAGCGGGATTTCTTAATTGCTGTCAGCACAGAATCATAGAATCATAGAATCATAGAATTAGCTAGGTTGGAAAAGACCTACAAGATCACCCAGTCCAACCATGCACCTACCACCAACATAACCCCACTAAACCAGGTCTCTCAACGCTCTATCTAAACGTTTCTTGAACACCTCCAGGGACGGCGACTCAACCACCTCCCTGGGCAGCCTGTTCCAGCGCCTGACCACTCTTTCAGAAAAGTAGTATTTCCTAATGTCCAGCCTAAATCTCCCCTGGCGCAACTTGAAGCCATTCCCCCTCGTCCTGTCACTAGTTCTAAGAGAGAAGAGGCTGACCCCCAGCTCACTACAACCTCCCTTCAGGTAGTTATAAAGAGCGATGAGGTCTCCCCTGAGCCTCCTCTTCTCCAGACTGAACAATCCCAGCTCCCTCAGCTGCTCCTCATAAGGCCTGTGCTCCAGACCCCTCACCAGCTTCGTCGCCCTCCTCTGAACACGCTCCAGGGCCTCAATGTCTTTTTTACAGTGAGGGGCCCAAAACTGGACACAGTACTCGAGGTGGGGCCTCACTAGGGCTGAGTACAGAGCACTGTAGTGTTAAAGCTGGTTGTTGAAATCTGTACTGTTTAATAAAGCATTGTGATTGTGTTTTAAAATGCATTTTGACATTTATAAGAAATATAAGCGTATATCTGGACACGGTAGATGAGTGGATGTCTTGGGAAAGGCACAGGTATTTGTGTAGTACTTTGGTGCCATGGATCTCTTAAGGAATTTGGACGCTCGCGGTACAAACCCATTATTTGGCACTGCTGAAAGATGTACAATGAGAGGATGAAGGACAGTGAAAGTTACCAGGTTGTGTAATTCCATGGGCTCACGGGCTTGCTTGTGCGTGTCAATTAACATCTCAGTTCAGCAGCTGAAGTTTAAATGTCAGTTGCCTACGCTGACAACTCTTCATGTGTTATTTTTATTGATTTGTTTTTTTCTTTTGTTTTAAATTGGAGGAAGGAGGGTGGTGATGGATTCTAGTTCTTGGAGAGTGAAAATTAAGGGTCTGCGTGGTTCTTTTGGGAAAAGATAGTGTGGTTGCCTGTGTGTGGTGAGAGAAGAACAGGGGTGGTGGAAGGAATGGCAAGGGGAGAGGATGGAGGATGAGAGAAAAATGGGGAAGATGAAGGGATAAGGATCTGGGAAAGTGGAAGGAATAGAAAATTTTAATTTGTAATAAAGAATGAAAAGGTAAGAAAAGGAAGGGGAGGCAAAGGCTCAGAGACGTGTGCTGATATGCATCAGCAGGAGATATCAAGGATAATCTTGAGCTGTGGCAGGAATGCAGTGGGCACAGGGGGCTGTGCATTGCTCTCCGTGTTCTGTGCAAATGAGCGCAGTTGCAGTGAGAGTCCGTGCTTTCCTAGAGTCTCCCTCCAGGTACTGGAACGCCAATATAAGGTCCCCCTCGAGCCTTCTCCAGGCTGAAGAGCCCCAACTCTCAGCCTGTAGGGGTGGTGCTCCAGCCCTCTGATCATTTTCGTGGCCCTCATCTGGACCCACTCAATGTCCTTCTTGTGTTGCGGGCCCCAGAACTGGACATAGTATTCCAGGTGGAGTCTCATGAGAGCAGAGTGGAGCAGCAGAATTGCCTCTCTCGACCTGCTGGTCATGCTTCTCTTGAATGTGACCTGGGATATGGTTGGCATTCTGGGCAGCAAGCACACATTGCCAGCTCATGTTGAGTCTTTCATCAGCTGACACCCCCAAATCCTTTTCCTCAGGGCTGCTCTCAAGCCATTCTCCCCCCAGCCTGTATCTGTGCTTGGGTTTGCCCCGACCCAGGTGCAGGACCTTCCACTTGGCCTTGCTGAACTTCATGAGATTGGCATGGGCCCACCTCTCAAGCCTGTCCAGGTCCCTGTGGATAGCATCCCTTCCCTCTAGCATGTCAGCTGCACCACTCAGCTTGGTGTCGTCTGCAAACTTGCTGAGGGTGCACTCAATCCCACTGCCCATGTTGCCTTTGAAGATGTTAAATAGCACTGGACCCAGCATTGATCCCTGAGGAATGCCACTCATCACCAGTCTCCACTTGGACATCAAGCTGTTGACTGCAACTCACTGAGTGTGACCATCCAGCCAATTCCTTATCCAGCAAGCGGTCCATCCATCAAATCCATTTTTCTCCAATTTAGCGACCAGGATGTCATGTGGGACAGTGTCAAACGCTTTGTACAAGTCCAGGTAGATGGCATCAGTTGCTATTCCTTTATCCACTGATGCTGTAACTCCATCGTGAGAGGCCACCAAGATACCTGTTTTTTACGGCACTGTTAAAGCGTTGTTTTCTGATAGCCATCACAACGAAGGCCAAGCAATTTTAGTAGGCGTTCAGACCACTGGTAAATACTGCGATGAAAAGCATTTATTTATTTATTACTAGTGTTTTTGTTTCTAAGGATAGATAAGAGCTTTTGGGTTAAACTGCAGAGAGTAGAAAGCTTCCCCATACATAGGTAAACTACCTACCATAGAAATTGCTCAGTTAAAACTCGTTTAGCTGCAGCTTTCTCTTGTAGAGGTGAAAGGAGAATGGATGCTTTCCAGGTGAGGGCACGTACTGGTGTGTGTGACAGCGGGAGACACTTTTTTTTTTTTTTTTTTGCAACAATACCTGTAAAAACCAGGGCATGATTCCCTTCTGGTTCTGGAACAGCGGCCAGGTCTGAGTTTCTCCTGCAGCTAGCGCCTCAGTGTGAAATGGAGCCGTAACCTCATTTAGGGTTGTTCTGCCCAGAGAATAGCATCCCACCGGTTTTTGTGCTAGCTGAGCTGTTCTCTGTACCTGACAGTTTCTAGCCCTGCTGGGGGAAAACTGTACGTGATGGAACGTGTGCTTTTGTGAGCTCCTTTTTCAGAGGAGAAAAAGGAAATTACATCGATCTTTTTTAAAAAACTACCAAGTCAAGAATTCAGATGGTCTAGGATTTGTGCATATTTGACATACTGTGCACAATGCAAGAACAAATGCTGTTTTTCTCTAGAGGATACGTCTCCTGGAGGAGAGGAGTGAAAAATAGCGTGCTGCTGCATGACCATGTTCCATTTGCTGTACAAATTGAAAGGTTTGCAGTCGGTGAGGCCGGGCATTACAGAAGAAAAAGGAGTGATATTGAGATTCTCAAGCTGAATTTCATCCCTGCCATGAGTTCCCTTTGTAAGCAATGATGGTTTTCAGTATTGTGTGCCCGTTGTTTTCTGAGCTGGTTTTCTGTGAGCTGTGGGGGTATAATCTGGTAGTGGGCTGTTTGAGCCTTGCGTGAAGGCTGTCGTACCGGGCAGACAAGGAAGTACGAAATTTAGGAATATGCAGACAACCTTGGTTTTGCTGCTTCCCCATTTTTTGAGAACTTGATCCTGCACTATTAACCTTGAATGCGGGGAAGTAATACCCACGCGCTGTGTGGTCATATATCTGCGTACTTAAGGACCCCTGCTATCTGAGCATTTCTTAGATATTTAAAATAGAAATGGCAACACAAATAGTAGTTTAGTAAGTTACATACAAAATCCCTGTAAATAATTACATTCTGGTTGTGTGGAAACTTATTTGTTAACTTATTTGTTAAAGAAGCATCTTCTAAGCCCAGCGAGGGCCACGGTTGTTTTTACCCTTTGTTGAAATTAATTTTGTGGCGTGTGAATGGTACTTGCTTAAAAATAACTAATTAAATAAATTCCCCTACGTGCAGACCTTCCCTGCTGGGTGATTGCTTTTCGCAGAAATGTCTCTTGCTGTACAAACATGTGGCGGTGCAAAATAGAGACCAGTGCTGGGGCTGATATGTTAGACAGCCTTGGTTAGGGGCAGGGATGCCTTCATTTGCACAGTGTGTGTTGCAGAGTGGGTTCAGGAAGCAGAAGTGCTTGTGTTGTGCTTCTGAAGAGCTTTCCTTCCACAGCCCTATTCTCCTCCGCACCTTTGTTGTTTGTTTGTTTGTTCTTTTAATAACAACAGCGATGACTTGCAAGAGATTGTTTAAAATTATTTATTAGGTGTAAAGGTGATGACAGTCAAGCTTAGACTGCAGGTTAATGTGGTGACAGTAGACCTCAGTTTGATTAGACAGGCATGGCCAAATAAGAATCGTTTTTATCAGCTTTGTCAGCTGAGCATCTGGTGCTGACTAGGGGCTGAGTGGCACAGTGCGTTGGAAATTAATTGGCTATCAGCTTCATGTTACTTGTTCAGAGATGTACAAATGCTTTGTCATTCACCATGCGTAGCATCCTTCCCGGTGCGGGACAGAACCATCCTGAGGTTTTGGTGTAGAAGGCAGAACGAGGAGCAGGGGGTTAAGGCTGCCACTTACTGTTCCGTCCTGTCTCACAGTTGTTCTGTGGTTCTGCAGAGTCTCCTATCTCTGCCTGTTGAAATAAATAATAAACCTGACTCACTTTTCAGTGAATTAGCATTTGATCAGCTTTAGTTTTGACATCTTTGCATAGAAATAACTGAATGGCGTTACTTACCAGCTGTTGTGCTGGTTTTTGTTTATTAGCAAAGAGAGTTCCTGGATGGATATATTGCATTAGAATGACTGACTGCGTTACAAGTTTTGCTTTTCTGCTTATTTTAATTCATGCTTTTCTGCGTGGCAGTTTTCTGTTAACTAATGTGGTGCTGTAGAATTGTGCTCCTGGGTTAAATGCAGCAAGTTTTTATAGCCCGTCTCCTTTATGGTTGACAGCAACTGGAGGCACGCTAGCGTGAACTAGGAGAGGGTTCTGGGAATCACTGGACTGGTGTGTGTGTGTTAGTACTGTTTAAGTTAGCTTTGTTTTGACGTGGTAGACAGGCACTTGACTTCTCCGTGTATTCTCCTTTCCCTGCAGGTATTGAGAATCTGCCTTTTGAACTGCAGAGAAACTTCCAGCTCATGCGAGATCTGGATCAGAGAACAGAAGGTGAGGATTAGAGATGGTTTCTGTGATGAGACAGGAGGCGTGCAGCCTGGCTGGCTCTTCTTCCTTTGCCTTCATCACTGGGACCTCAGGGAAAAGAAGGAAACCCGCATCTTTCTAAACAGAGGACACTGCAGTGTGTATGTATGTACACGTATTTATGTATTCAATGGTAAACTTGTTTCAGACCTCAAGTCGGAGATCGATAAGTTGGCCACGGAGTATATCAGCAATGCACGGACTTTGTCGTCGGAGGAAAAACTGGGGCTTCTCAAGCAAATCCAGGAGGCCTACGGGAAATGCAAAGAATTTGGGGATGACAAGGTTCAGCTGGCTATGCAGACCTATGAGATGGTATGAAGGGAAGTGTCTAGTGGTTGTTGTATGAAAGGCTGTGCTGAGGACCCCGATCTCTCTCTTTCAAGCCTCACCCACGCTTGCTTTTCTGCTCTTAGTGCGAGCCCTGTGCTCTCTCCTCTTTGATATCTTGGGCTGTGTTCTGCGGTAACTCCTGGTCACTGGCTTCTTTGCAGGTCGATAAGCATATCCGGCGGCTGGACACAGATCTTGCTCGCTTTGAAGCAGACCTGAAGGAGAAGCAGATAGAATCGAGTGACTATGACAGTTCTTCCAGCAAGGGCAAGAAGAGTGAGTACCACCACTGGGCTGCAGATTGATACAGGAGGCAGCCAAGTGACTGTGGAAGTGGTGGGGATGAAGGCAGGCACTGAAGTGGTACAGACTGTTACGCTGGAATCTGAAGGACAGGTAAAAAGATGGTGACCTGGGCTCTTCTTGTGTGAGCGTATTCAAGGCCACTAGATAAAATTAAGATGACGTGCGTGGCCCAAAGCCAATGTACATTCTGAAGTAGGCGTGCATTTTAGCACTGAAGAGGTTGTTACTGTCAGGTGTCTGTTTTGACAGAATGGGATATGCATTAACTTTTTCTCTTGTTACCAGAGGGCCGAGCCCAAAAAGAGAAGAAAGCTGCACGTGCACGCTCTAAAGGGAAGAATTCTGATGAGGAGGCACCAAAGACTGCCCAAAAGAAACTAAAGCTTGTCCGCACGTAAGCATTTGAGATACGTGGTGGAATGAGGGGCAGCACTACAAATCAGACCAAGGGAGACCTAACCAGACTTCCCTATGAAGAATTTGATCCCCACCCAGACCAGATCCTGAGTTTTTCTCCTAGGGAAGAAAGGAAGGAGATCTTTTAGTTGTCTTAAAGGAGTGTTGGGGGGGGGGGGGGGGGACGGGACAGATCACTCCAGTGGAGATGGATGTACATGCTTAAAAAAGAGGAGTGGCTGTCTCAGGCAAGCGAAGGCATTATAATGGGAGACATGAAGGGAACCAGTGCTAGTTGATTTACTGACCTGACGTATTTCTCTTTCCTGCAGTAGCACAGAATATGGGATGCCTTCGGTCACATTTGGAAATGTGCACCCTTCAGATGTATTGGATATGCCTGTGGACCCCAACGAGCCTACTTACTGCCTCTGCCACCAGGTCTCCTACGGGGAGATGATTGGCTGTGACAACCCTGATGTAAGAACCTGCACTGATGGAAGTGGGGGAGAAGGGAGTGGAGAGTCTCCTACAGAAAGTCTTGTCCTATTTGGGTGGGGCCTGATGTAGAAGCAGTGACAGTAGCAGGGCTTATCTCAGCTGGGAAGAGCAGTGGACTGGCCAGTTAAGTGCAGCTTTCTTTGGGGTTTTCCCTAATATAACAGATGTTTTCTTGGCCCCATACTCAGCAAGGGAGAGTTCTGCTTACTAACAATGTATAGATTGGGTATGAGACTCCGTTTCCTGACAGATCCTGTTATGATTGCTACTAGTGATTTCAGAATTTGTGATTAAATGTTGGGAAGTTTCAGCAGACGAGAAACAATGATTTCAAGAGAGAACTGCTTTTTAACTGTCTGCTTTCCACCTCAACAGTGCTCCATCGAATGGTTTCATTTTGCCTGTGTGGGTCTGACAACAAAACCAAGAGGAAAATGGTGAGTGATTAAAACAAACATACTGGAGGGCCCATTGGTCTCTGGGAAGAGGAGGTCCTGGATGACAGAATAGAAAATAAGTGTGTGTGTGTGTGTGTGTATATATATATGTATACACACACACACTTAGAAGACTTCTTCAGAAGGAAAATTTGAATTAAGGCTTTGGTATCTTGGAAAAGATCCTTTGGTACTGTAAATTCAGGGTTCGTTTCAAATCATAAATGCTGGCTTTTTGCTTTCCTTTCTGCCAGGTTCTGCCCTCGCTGTTCCCAAGAGAGGAAGAAGAAGTAAAATCCCATGAGCCTTGAATACTGCTGCAGGAGCTCTCTTCCCCCT
Source organism: Numida meleagris (assembly GCF_002078875.1). Lineage (NCBI taxonomy): Eukaryota > Metazoa > Chordata > Aves > Galliformes > Numididae > Numida > Numida meleagris. The sequence goes on from NC_034409.1 coordinate 75,876,154, forward strand.
GCCAGGGCCTCGTCCCAGCTCCCCCAGCCCTTGGGACCTTGGCTAGGGGGAGTCTTGCCCTGTTTGTGGTTTGGGCCATCCCTGGAATGGTGTGTACCCTCACGGCAGTTCCAGCGTGTTCTGTATCCCTGGTTGCTTCCGAATCCCTAAGGGAGGCCCCTCTCTGTGTACCATTCCAAACAGGTCTCTGAACCTCAAAGGGAGTGAATGAGGGCACCAGGGTAGCCACCAGATTCCCAGGGATTCCAGGTAGCCCCTGATTTTCCTTGGCTTTCCTTCAGCCTCCTCAGAGTTCATTGCCTACTCTCTGCTTAGAGAACAAGGCTATGAGATGGGGGAAGGAAAGGAGGTAAGTCTTCAGCATTTTAGGTCTTCTATTTTCCTGGATCTTTTTCAGGAGAGAGGGAGTAACCAGGCCACTGCTTAATCTAGTAGCTTGGTTAAGAAACTGAAAACCTAGTGTACTCCCTATCTTTAATCATTCCGCTACTTTGTCTGGCATTGAGCAGCCTCTTTTGTTGGGGCGAGGAGGAAGAAGGAGTGTTTAGAGCTAGATTTATCTCTTACTCCTGGGCTAAACCTGCTGGCCTGGGAAGCACATAGTATGAAGGAAGAAGAATTTCTGGCCATGTGGTGAGAAATGGTTTCATCTAGCCTGTCTTCGGGCTCCAGAATTCTCCCTCCCTTTAGTACAGTGGGGCTTCTCCATTATGTTGATGATGGAAAGTTTGGGGATCCAAATCCCACTTGTATAATACAGAATTGAATAAAGTTCATTCAAGCAAAGGCTCAGTTTGTCTTGCTGTCATCTCCAAAGTAATTAATTGGTCTCTTTCTTAGTTCTTTCTCAGCTCAGCTTTTCCACTGATGAATGCAGCACAGCCTTTTCATGTAATAATCCTGAACATTCTGCCAAAGTCATCCTTTAAAATACACCTAATACACTTGCGAAAGAATTACTAAGCTTTCTAGTGTCTGTGGAAAACATCTGCCTCTTTAGTCATATCCCCACAAATGAGAAGATGCTTATAATCATTTTTGTTGGATTGTTTTTTCATCAGTCATCCTCTCTTAAATGAGTGAGGAAGGACATAGATGACCAGCCCTCACTATGGCTGTTTGGCAGTATAGCCAAGAAAATAAGTCATCAGGACAAAGTTTTTGTATCTTAAAATTTGGACAAGTTTTTGAGATCTCCTGTTAGCTTGTTCCCCAGTGAGTCACCTTCACCTTGGAGCACTTTGCTGGAATCTCCAGATACTGTTAATAAAAGTGTTGTAATGTCTGCAGGTGAGGAGATGTTCCTTACTGAAGCTGGCCTTTATCAGTTCCTAGAATCAGAATTTTTAGTTGGAAGCGACCATTAAAGGTCATCTAGTCCAACTCTCCTGCAATTAACAGGGACATCTACAGCTAGATGAGGTTGCTCAAAGCCTGATCCAGCCTGACCTTGAACATCTCCAAGGACAGAGCTTCCACCACCTCTCTGGGCAATTTGTTCCAGTGCATTGTTACTACCTTTATTGTACATAATTTCTTTCATATGTCCAATTTAAATCTCCCCTCTTTTAGTTTGAAATCTCTTCCCCTTGTCCTGTCACAGCAGACCCCGCTAAAGAGTCTGTCCCCTTCCTTCCTGTACTCCCCCTTCATCTACTAAAAGGCTGCTATCAGTTTTCCCCAGAGCCATCTCTTCCCTGTGCTGAACAGCCCCAGCTCTCTCAGCCTGTCTTTGTAGGAGAGGCGTTCCATCCGTTGGATCATTTTTGTGGCCCTCCTCTGGATGCACTCCAACAGGTCCACATCTCTCCTGTACTGACGACTCCCCATCTGGACGCAGTACTCCAGGTGAGGCCTCACCAGCACAGAGCAGAGGGGCAGGATCACCTCCCTCACCCTGCTGGCCACGCTTCTTTTGATGCAGCCCAGGGTACGGTTGGCTTTCTAGGCTGCGAGGGCACTCGGCTGGCTCATGTCCAGCTGCCATCCACCAGTACCCCCAAGTCTTTCATGGCGGGGCTGTGCTCTGTCCTTACATCCCCCAGCTTGTATTGATAGCAAGAGTTGCCATGACCCAGGTGCAAGACCCCACACTTGGATTTATTGAACCTCGTGAGGTTTGCCTCGGCCCACAGCTTGAGTCTGTCTTGGTCTCTGAATAGCATCCCATCCGTTGGGTCTGTTGTCTGTACCACACAGCTTGGTGTCATCTGCAAACTTGAAGTGGGTGCACTTGATCCCATTGTCAATGTCATTGATGAAAGTGTTAAAGAGCAGTGGTCTCACTAGTGACTCCTGAGGAGTACCCCTTGTCTTTGATCTCCATGGGGGCATTGAGCTGTTGACCACTACTGGGTATGATCTCGTAACCAGTTCTTCATCCATTGAACAGTCCACCCATCAAATCCGTAGCTTTACTGTTTGGAGAGAAGGATGTTATGGGGCAGCTTGTCAGGGCCTCCCCTAAGTCCTGACAGATGACTTCAGGGGCTCTTCCATTGTCCGCTGACCATAAGAGTGCTGAACTATCAGAGCAAAGGGAGGATGTGGTGTGTAGTTGAAAACTGCATCTGGGCCAAGTACAAGAATGACAAAGGATGCGAAAGCTGTTTTAAATGATTTGCTTTTGGTGAGATAGGCCTCTGGGTTGTGATGACTGGCCTTAGCTGGAAGCGCTCTGGGAAGTGTGGGCTAGAGAGGTATTTAAAGTGGGAATTTAGAAATGTGTGTGAAAACCAAGAATTTCTAAATGGCTTACAATGACAGATAACAACAAAAGGATGTGAAAAACTAACATCGAAAGAGAAGGAACGAAGACACTAACTGTGCAAAATGTAATCACCAAAAGGGGGAAAATAATAGAATCAGTGGAAGCTAGAAATGACCAAGAAGAAAACTGAAGCCATTGGAAACAAAGCCTGCAAGTGACAGGGCTGGAAACACAAGCAGCTTTCTTTAGAATGTCTTTTGTTTCTGGTGTAATTGAACATGGCACATGTCCATTACCAACTGCAGATAGCAGAATTGTTTGTAATGAGAGGAGGGGGAAGTGTTCTGAAAATATTTATTATGTGTTGGTGCTGGTGTCATATTGGAATGATATATTTCCCAGGCAAACAGTAAGGAGGGTTCTAAACGGCGTCTACTGGGAAGAACAACGTTGATTGGTAATCTTCAGTAAGTAGAATTCATAGCCCTGTGAAAGCTGCCCAAGGTGCCCGTGGCCTGCGCTCTGTCGGGGTCTGGAATTCTAGACAAGGCTCAAAATGCTGCAAAGGCAGCAACTCTGTGCTGGACTTCTGGGATGTCAAGAGGATTGCCACGGGTCAGCTGGCTGTTACCAGCCTAGATTTGAAACGGGCAGAACTTATAAGGAAACTGCTTCTCTTTAAAACAAGTGAGAATTCCAGGTCAGTAAAAACATTTTAACCAGAATTAGGAAAAAAAAAATAAATCTGTTATGACTATTTTGAAAGGTCATTTTTAATAGTTACCTGCCATGGGAATAATCACTTGGGTAAGTATCCAAAAAGTCTGCTTCATCCAAAATTCTGATTATAATGCTTTAAAAGGGGAGAAACTATGTTTGAGTCATCACAAACTGCTCTAAAGAGAGCTGGGTAGGTGGCAGATTCATTGCAATAGCAGTCAGCACAACATAACCACCTGAAACGGAGCTGGAGGAAATGCCTCTTGCAGCAATTGGTAATGACATAGTTAATGACTAAACTCAAATCTGAGATTCAGTAGCTGGAGCCACGCGGCGCTCCGAGAGTTAGGACTTGTGCCGGCTTCTGTAAGCGCATTTACTAATAAGAATTGGCCATGCACACAAACGACCTGTTTATCTTCTCGCGATGCAATTTTCTTAGCAGTGGGCATCGTTCCCAGGTGGCAGAGCGAGTGCAGACTTTGGTGGCGTTCACTGAAATTGCTGGGGAAGAATTCTTATGAGAAAATGACTCTGTATAAAGATACATATCTGAGAGTTGGAAACACTGATGAGAAGGGACACCTGGAGGTCACCTGGCTCCTCTTCCCCTTCAAAGCCGTGCTGCTGCCAGTCCTCAGGCAGGTCGGGTGTGTGGGTACGGTGCTGTAGCAGGGCAAGCTAGATAGGAAGTGGCAGGTGCCTGGTTCCAAGAGAAAGGTGATGTTGCTGACGAGCTTAGGGCTTGATTCAAATGCTGGCCAAATCAGTCAGGAGATCTCAAGCTGACAGCAGAGAAGAAAAACATATTTACCTGAGATAGCTTGCTTGTAATGGCTGAAAATAAGACCAGCTTCTCCCAGGATGTTTCTCACTGCAGATGCACAGATGCACCTTCTCAGGAGGCGGTAGTTGCAGGTGATGATGGGATCTCTCCCCTCCAGCATCTGCAGACTAATGGGTGATGCTTTCTCCAAGTTCCAGAAGGGGACGTGAAGGGTGTCTCTCAGCTCAGTGGAGCTTCACTGAAAGTGTGCAGGGCGCTGAGGTGACTGAGCACTGCAACACAGCCACAGTGAGTCACCGCGTAAAGTGGCGATGGAATCGCTGATGTTTCATTTCTGCTGGAGCAGGGCAAGGCACACTGCTCACGTCCCAAGTGCGTGTTGGTGGATTGTCTAAGGTGATAATCCAAACTTCCAAGTGAACTTGGAACCAGGGCCCTGAGCAAAGCAGACCTGGTTGGTTCAGCAGTCCCTGAGCAGTTGTCCTGGGTAAATTACCGTGGGTGTACTTTCTCCCTGCCATGTGAACCAGGAGGAGCTGACAAAGTGAATGGCAACATGCAATGTCTGACTGCTCTAAAGAAGCAGGAATAAGCAAGAAGGGCTGTAGCACTCTCCTCAAAGGGACAGTATGAGGAGCTCTCAGAGAAAAGCCTCCTGCTTCTCTGGATAACTTGGGCTGAATTTCTTTCCTTATCAAGTGGACGAGTAGCTCTAACGAAAGAGTGTAAAGGTGATTCATCTGGCCAGAAGAGTTGTTTGGGTCAGAGCTAAGAAAGAACAAAGAGTGTCCCCAGCAGAAAATGCTGCACAGGGCTGCATGCCTTCTGGGAACACCACAAGTATATGGCTTAAAACTTGCTTCAGTGGAGATGCCGTTATCTAATGAAGTCGAGGCAGATCTCTGATAGGGAGATCCCCACCTTGTAGCAATGGCACAAGAAGGATTAGGCACTGGGGTGAACTGCAAAATTTCAGAGGCAGTCATATGTTTCAATGCTATGTCAGGGTTACAGCATGGCTGAGGCTGGCAGGGCCCTCAGGGTCCATCTGGCGCAAGCCCCGCTCCAGCAGGGAGACCCACAGCAGGGTGCCCAAGCCCACGTCCAGGTGACTTCTGGAGATCTCTGAGGAGGAGACCCCACAGCCTCTGTGCTCAACCTGTGCCAGTGCTCCATCACCCGCGCAGCACAGAAGTGCTTCCTGGTGTTCAGAGGGAACCTCCTGTGTCCCAGTGTGTGCCCACTGCTTCGTGTCCTGGTGCTGGGCAACAGTAAGAAGAGGGACCACCTTGATCTGGTGTTGAACTTGATGCTTTCAGAAGTGCTGGGGTTGGTCACAAGGGACCGGCAAACACTGAAGCTCAGAACTCTGGTGTGAAGTAGGAGGATGCCTTGGTGCCAGCTTGGTGCCAAACAGGCCTTGTTACATTCTGTCCTGTCCTAATGTTCCAGTATACCAGACCTGGCTGTGATTATTCATGACTGTCTGATTCAGATTCCTTCCTTATTAACTCCCAATACTCTGCACCAATCTCATTTCTGCAGTGCTTTAAATAAGACCTTAGTCTTGTCAGTGATAGTTTATATTTCTGGCTAAGGATCTTGCAGAAGGCCTTGCTTGCATAAAGTGTGTGGAAAGGGTTTTATTTTATGCCCGAGCAGAAAGTGGATCTTGTGTTTCTGAGGTTAATAACACTGTTAATTATTTGGATTTTTCCTCTCCCTCCGCAAGTCCAGAACCAAAGTCTCACAGATCACTTCCACTGCTGAGAAATCAAAGGACTCTGCTATCTCCACAAGACAATTTTCCAAGTGGCTCTTTGACTACATGTGGACTTGCTATGAACAGGAAGGACAGAGCTCCAGGTTGGAAGGGACCTCTAGGGCTGACTTCCAAATGCACTGATAAGCAGTGAGCATACACACTCCATGTGGCTGGGTGATTCAAGCTTCTTACCTCTCCAGCGGTGGATTTCCAATGGGGAGGTGATATCCTCCTGCAAACTGACCTGCAGTGCTTAACTTTTCTCAAGTAATGCATTAACAGAGTTAAAGACTATCAAAACCAAGACAGAAAACAGTGTCCTGCCTTTCTTTCCAAATACAACTGAAGGAAGTTCCTCCAATTCTGTTGCCTAGTAGTTGCAGTATCAGGAGACGTATAGATGTTTTTATCAAATAAAATGCATTTCATTTATAAAAATAGTCAAGCATCTTGATTAATATATGCTAATTTATGTATATTCTTCTGAATGCATTAAAAAAATAAACAGTTTAAAAAAGACATTTTTGCCTGTGTCTCAAGGACAGGCAAACCTGTGATAAACACTAAGCTCCTACAACCTAGTTTGAAAATGTTCTGTAAGTTGCCCACTTTGGTCTCTTTTTGCAGATTTGCTTTCTGCACAATTTAGTTTCTGTACAATTTAATTTCAGTGGATTGGGTCACTGCCATTGAGGGGATAACTCGTTCAAAGCAGAAAGCAAGGCTGGGAGGAGAAAAGGCTGGAATTAGTTTTTACACATCGATGACAAGCATTCAGAAAAAGTGTGAGACCGTGAGATTTCCTTGTTCTGAAAGCCTGAATGATGCTATTTAGTTACCACGGAAAGATTTAGGTGGGGAGGGACTTCTGGAGCTCTTTTGCCCAGCCCCCTGCTCGCACTGGGCTGGTGTGCTCAGGCTGTTCTGCCCTAAGCCAGCCCTCCTAAAAGGCCAGAGCAGGTCATTCAAGCAAGCTTTTAAGAATCCACCTCATTTTAGGTTGTATTATTAGTTCGAGAAACCGTTCTTAAATGCTGTTTTTGCAATCAATTAAATGTTCCATTTTCTAAATGATGAGTAAAAAAATACTTCATTATTTCCTAACAAAGTAAAATGTAAATCAGGTATCGGAATTAATGCACATTATAAGTGTACAGTGCTCGTAGAAGTGTGAATAGATTAACGCATCCACCAAGTTAAAACGAGTGCTAATCTTAATGTAAAGGCTATAATTGCTAGCACGTTTGAATAGCTCTCCGTCAGTGACAGTAAACCTACAAAGATAAAGTGCAACTCAGAGCGAAGATTAGGTAACCTGTTATTAAACTCATCAGTTTGTATCATTTTGGTTTAATTCATCACACTGCCTCGTGCTTTTGTCTCTGGAGATGCCACCCCTGCTCACAATGGGCTGGTGCCCACATCCCTTCCCCACTCCTGACCTGGCTCTGTGCTCCTCCTTTCCCCGCAGGTCCTTTGCCCAGCAGAGGCAGGGCCCCGCTTGGCGCCAGGCCGTCAGTGCCTCACAGAGCCACCACGGCGCAGCGGAGTTTGGTCAGGCTTCATCAGCACATCGTGTCCAGCACGCTTCTGTGCGCTCACCTCCATCCTGTGATGTTTTCCATCAGCCTCATCAAGGAAGGGGCACTGTTCCCTGGTAGCAGAGGAGGAAGGGTCTGTGACCTACGCTCCTGGGCTTTCAGGCATTGCTGCTGTCAGTGGTGTCTGGGGATACAGCGATCAGATAGTGATGTGGAAAGCACAGGTGCTTTCCCAAGCAGCAGCAGTACGGTGCTGTCCTGCTGCTGGCCGTACCTGCTGCAGGATGTGCTGTAGGCCTGGGGGTCACAGCCCGCTCCACTCGGACGAGCGCAGGAACGTATCTGCAGGAAACGCCATCTTCTGAAAACAAGGCTGCAAATCTGCTCCAGGGAATGAATGATAGAGCTTGTAGTGTGGCAACAGTGGTGCAACCTTACTATTGCCAAGATAGCCCTTATATCAGGAAATGCTGGAATTAACCTCACTCTTGTGCTGCACCTTGCAGACCACTACAACTGCTGACCCCGCAGCAGGGAGCAGCCCCCGCAGCTCACTGTATTGATGACTTCTGCCCGAAATGTTTATCCTGTCCTCATCCTTGCCCCGAAGATGAAATATTCTTTGCAGAAATATACAGCATAAGTGTCACAGCTGGCACAATCATAGCCAAGCAGCTTCCCCTGCACCCACCATCCCCCTGCCTCGTGCACACTGCGCAGTGCTTTTCAGTGCACTTTTGGACCATAAGAGCTCCCTGAAGGAATGCTGATGAGCTGAACCGAACCCAGGGTTCGGTGCTCACAGAGGTAGGATGGACTCAGCCTCAGCAAGCCTCTAGGTACGTGGGAAGCACAAAGCAGCCAACCTGTCCTCACATCACTAAACATAATTTTTCTAAATACACAGTAGCTCTCCCTAGGATCTGCTACTAGAACATCAACCAAAGATGTTTCCTTTGTCAGCTCCTTCATCATATTCCTCATGTTTGAGTTCCCAGTGTACATTCAGGGACCCTGTCCCTCTCATTCTTGTTTCCTTCTTCCATATGCCATAAATAGGAGCTCTTGTGATAACCCTGTGTGACGTGCCAAATTGGTGTGCTTTCCTCAGTCGTGAATTTCTATCAGCCACAGAGGTCAGCATTACATTCCCCCAGGGAGATGCTCAGTGATGGCAGAACCCAGCCTGGCCTCTGGCTGTCACTGTGGAGCAGAGGTGATTCATGAGGTTGAGAAGCTGAAGGCCCTAGAGATGTCTAAAATGCAACTCAAACTCTGCAATGGAAAAAGAAGAAATGGAAAAAAACTTGAGAGATGCAGCTATGTTGCCCGTTTTAATGGGAGTAGCAAGAAACAGCTAGAAAATGTCTCCTGCTCACTGTGTTTGAAAGATGCCATAAAAGCATCCTAAAACTCAGTGCTGTTTTTAAATGGTTGGCCTTCAAGCTTCTTGTAAGTGTTGCCTGTCAACAGGACCTCTCGGAGCAAACTGTAGCTTGTCTCCTGCAGGGAGACACAGAGCTCTGTGCTGCTGCCAGATGCCTTTGTAGTGCCTGACTGCAGTGGTTTGCCCTGGCAGCCTGTGTGGCCACTTTGTTCATTGGCAGCTGATGCCCTGCAAGGGCAGCTGGCACATCTGCAGTTCTCTCTGCGGCTGCTGCACAAAGCAAAGCTGCTTGCATCTCCTGCAGTCTGCATTAGAAACCACATCTTCAGTGACTTCCTGCTGTTTGGGCTGTCCAACACTCTGCTTTGCCTGCAGCTCTCACATCGGATTAGGCTGTGTAGTGCTGCAGTGGGTACTGAAAGCTGCTATGCCACCCTGTTTTTTGCTTATGGATGCAGTTTCTGGGGCTGCTGTGCCAGACATTGCTTTGCAGACACCCTGGAGAGCTCCTTGCCCATGATGATTGCGGTCATTCCCTGTCACATCAGAAGGCACCCAGCCACAGGAGGCTCTCCCAAGTACTGCTGGCCATCAACCACGCCGTGTGCTCATGGTCACTGTGTCTGCTCCCTGGGCTTCAGCCTCGGTAGCTGAGCGCCCCTGGGCCTCTCCATGCTCACAGGCTGTACCAGTGCTGCTCTGCCAGCTCCACAGACATCATTCTTCCTTTTTCCAGGGAGGTGCTGATGTCCAGAGCACAGCTCTGTTCCCTGCTGCCTGGGGCACTCCCTCTGGAGGATGCTCCATTGACTCCAAGCATCCACAAAGTGGCACAGATGCCCAGGAGAGATGGCACCGATTTCCTAATAATTCTTGAAGCAAGCTGCTGCTAGGACACTCCCTGTGGAGGCACGAGGTGAGCTTCAGTCTCAGCAGGTGGAAAAGGAATCAGTTTTATATCCTTTCTTCTGCAGAAGAGCATGACATGCTTTAAAGGTACAAGGGACACACTTGGCTCCTGCTCCTTCTTCTTGTCTTGTGCCCTTGTCCCCAGCAAGCTGCTCTCTGCATCATCTCCTTCATTCCCTGTGGTATGGCCATGCCAAAGCCCCTTCACACCCCCACATCATGAGCCTGTGCCTCAAGTCTCCTACACTGGTCACCCCAGTGCCCACCAGCCCTTCTCACCCCTTCAGTACCTGCAGGGCTGGTGTTCCCATGTCTGCCCACCAGCCCTTCCCACTTCATTAGTACCAGCAGGACTTGTGTCCACATGTTCCCCCACCAGCCCTTCCCATCTTGTGTCCCTGTGTCCTCCCACCAGACTTTCCCACCTCACTGGTACCAGTGGGGCTTGTGTCCCTCCAGGCTCCAGCTGTGATGCCATCCCCTTCTCATTCCGCTGCTGCCATGGCCACCAAGCAGAAGGCCCAGCAGGATGGGAGTGCTGGGGCAAGGGGTAGAAATGCTGAGGTTGCCCTCCTTGTTGGGTGAGTGACTCCCCAGGCTGTTGCCCAGCCTCCCAGGACCCACAGCAGGGCCTTGGGGCACTGTACCTAGGCTGGGGGTGGGGGCTAGAAGTGCCTGCTGCTGTTCCTTCTGCCCACACCTCCTCCGGCCCCATGCCTCTCACAAGACCACTGTCTTGGGCCTGCTCTCTGTTCCAGCCCTCAGTCCTGCTCAACTAGTGTGGGATCTGGAGGCTCTAAGACAGGATATGGAGTGGAAGGCAGTACAGGGGATGCAGGAGAGAAGGGGGGCCCCAGCCGAAGGCAAAGGAGAGGAAATACATCCTGCTGTCTCCCCAGGACTGCTGATGTTGCTGACGTCCTCTGCTGCGCCACCAGTGCCTGCTCCTGTGGGCAGCCCCCTGTCTGATGATGAGTACCAGCTCTTCTTCTCCAGCCTGCGGCCCACCTGGAAGGCCCACGCATCCTGCCGCCTACGACAGACCCATGGCTGCCTCAGCCCCGCAGTCCTGCAGCTGGACCAGCAGGAGAACCATGGCCATGTCCCTGAAGGTAGGACACTGTGAACACCTCGGGGTGCTGCTGGGATCACTTCACCGCCAGAGGCAGCAGCTGTCAAAATACCTCCAGACTGTGGGAATGGTGGTGGGATGGGCCTTCTGGGGGTCTGCAGTCCAAAATAAGACTCAGAGCATTACAATCTCAGCACTAGATCACCCTGGCTTTGGGCAGACAAGTTATGGAAGCCTCCAAGGGTGGTCTGATTGCCTCTCTGGGTGCTTCCAGTGCTGTGCCACTTTTCTTGCAAAAAAAAAGTGGCCAATCTGAGCCTCTCAGGCAGGAATTTGCAGATTTTTCTTTCTTATTTCATTTGGCAACCCAAGAAGATTTTTTCTTTCTTGTTCTTTAGCTCTCCTCCAAGTCATTGTGGGCTGATATTATAATACCTCTCCATCTCCTCCTCACAGAATCACAGAATGGTTGAGGTTGACAGGATTCTCTAAGCTCATGTGGTCCAACCCCTCCTCTAGCACGGACATCCACAGCAAGGGTGCCCAGGACCATGTCCAGGCAGCTTCTGAATACCTGCAAGATCTGCTCTGTTACCCACAGTAAAGAAGTGCTGCCTGCTGGAACCTCTTATGTTCCAGAAAGTGCTCATTGTCTCTTGTCCTGACACCGGGCACCACTGAAAAGAGCCTGGCTCTGTCCTCTATCCACCCTCCCATCAGGTATTTATAGACACTAATGATCTACCCAAACCTTCTCTTCTCCAGGCTGAACAGTCTCAGCTCTCTCAGCCTTTCCTGGTAGGAGAAGTGCTCCAGTCTCTCAATCATCTTTGTGGCCCATTGTTGGACTCAGTGAACCATTAATGAAGGTGTTGTTTAGGACTGGATGAAATATTGACCTCTGTAGTACACCACCAGTTACTGGCCTCCAAGTAGGCTTTTCACTGCTGACATCTGCCCTCTGGACTCAGCCGGTCAGTCAGTTTTCAACACACTTCATTGTCTACTAATCCAGTCCACACATCAACTGCTTCTCTATGAGGATCCTAGGGGACAGCCTCAAAGGCCTAACTGAAGTCCAGGTAGACAATATCCACCACTCTCCCCTCATCTACTGGGGCAGTCATTGCATTGTAGAACCTTATCTTGTTGGTCTAGCATGGCTCCTGATGGTTTTCTAGTTGATCACATCTGGAAATTGTTTCCAGGACTGCAGCTCCAGCACTTTCCCAGGGATCAAGTAGAGCCTGACTAGCCTGTCGTTCCCAAGGTTCGCACCCTTCTTGAGAATAGCAGTGATATTTGCTTTTCCTCTAGTCTTTGGGCACTTTTCCTAGTCTCTATGATTGATCAAGAATTACCAAAAGGAGACTCACGATGACATCTGCCATCTTCCTCAGCACTTGAGGGTTCATCCCATTGAGATCCATGGTTCCAGTTCACTTTAGTATTTCCTGATCTGATCATCTTCCACCAAGAATACAGCCTCAGTTTTTCCTTTGTTTTCTGGGACCAGGGATTCCTGAAGGCTATTCTTGCTGGCAAAGTCTGGGGCAAAGAAGACATCCAGTACCTCAGCCCTTTCCGTGTCCTGCATAACTATGTCCCCCATCTGCTTCAGTGTTGGGCCCACATTATCCCTGGTTGTTGTTTTTTTTTGCTACCCATGTACTTAAAGAAGCCTTTCTCATTGTCCTTGATATCTCTGGCCTGATTCAGTTCCATCTAGGCTTTAGCTTTCCTAACCTCATCCTTGGATGCTTCTGCAGTGTCTCTGTATTCCTCCCAGGTTACCCTTGCTGTAATGAACAGCACTTTCCAGCTAGACCTAGGGTTTAATGCAGAAGGCCCTCATAGGCCTTTAAGAAACCTTGAGCTGATAAGCTGCTTTTTAAAGTGTTTAACATTTCTGTAGCCAAGAAACATCCCAGTTCAGAAAGTGCCATAGCAACAGCACCCTTTAAATCTCTGCAATCATACTTTTCCTGCACCCCTGCATCAGAGAATTTAAGTGGCATAATTATATCTCTGCAGCTGAAAAACTTGGGACTACTTCTGTTGTATTTTTCTTCTGAGAAAAAAAAAATAGGAGCAATTTTCTCATAAAAAAATATGTCTTTATATTTAGCTATGAACGTCAATGAAATGAATGATTATCCAAATGTCTGTGCTTATTTGGACTGCAGCTTGAGGGCAACTATTTCTTGCTTGTTTCTGCAGCTGTGCAAGGGGAATTGTTCCCATCCTGCACTAACAGATCCAGGGAGAGGTCCTGGGCTCCCCACCTCAAACGCTAGCACCTGCAGCCCATGACGCTGAGGAGCTAGGTACAGCCAGGGCTGCTGCTTGTTCCCTTACAGGCAGTGCCCAGCACTGTGGACCACCAAGCCACCATGGTAGTGGTTGGAGACATTTCCACTGCTGCTCTGCTCTGGGCCCCTCACTTTCCAGTACCCTGATGTCAGCAGGGGTTGGTGTCTATAGATCAACCTCTTTGGTCCCCATCCAGCTCACTCTGAAGGCTCCTGCATCTCCCTTGCAGCAGGAACCCACTGCTGAAGTCACACAGGCAGCTTAGCCACTGCCTGCAGGGACCTGCACAGTCCTGGCATTCATGAGTATAGACCATGTTTCTTCACACATGGTGCTCAGGAAAGCAGTTACATTGTGCTTTAAACAAGGGAAGTTCAGGGCCATGAAGGTGATCAGAGGGCTGGAGCACCTCTCCTATGAAGAAAGGCTGAGGGAGCTGCACTTGTTCAGCCTGGAGAAGAGCAGGCTCTGAGGAGACCACATTGTGGCCTTCTGGTACTTGAAGGGATCTCATAAGCTGGAGGAAGACCAGCTTTTTACATGGACAGGTAGTGATAGGGCAAGGGGGAATGACTTTAAACTGGAAGAGAGGAAATTTAGGTTGGATATTAGGAAGAAATTCTTTACTCAGAGGGCGGTGAGGCACTGGCACAGGCTGCCCAGAGAGGTTGCGGATGCCCCATTCCTGGAGATGTTCAAGGCCAGGTTGGATGGGGCCCTGGGCAGCAGGGCCCAGGGTGGTAGCCCCTCCCTGTGGCAGGGATGGAACATCGAGGTCCCTTCCAGCCTAAGCCATTCTATGATTCTATGAAGTGTACATGTAACCTCCTAGTGTTCTTTTATGTGGATGAACTGAGTCAGGATGAAGTTTTCCTAACACAGGTGTAAAAGTATCTTGTCTGTCTCCATCTTTCAGTGAAGCTGTAATTGTAAAATAATCGCTCACTACTTGGAAAACCTCCAGTGCTTGGAGTTCCTGCACATGGAGTTGGCCACAAAGCCCAAAGAGATGGCCTCCTGATATCCAGCAGAAGCTGTAGCTGTTTGCAGCAAGCAAATGGGCAGGATGAGCACAGGATGAGCACAGGAACAAAGTAAAAGATTATATGGATTAAATCAACAGTGCTGGAAGGGCTCCTCTTGGCAGGAATGTCAGAGGATTCAGAGAAAAGGCAAAGGGCAGGGAGATGTCAGGCTCATTCCTATCAATTTTAGAGTTTTTTCTGGTGTGGGATCCTGGAATCCTATTTTTGCTGGTGAATCTCTATGCTAAGCGCAAGGGAAGAGGTACCATTTAGACAGGAGTATGACCTCCTGCTCATTGCATGGCAGAGCACGACTTCTCAAGTAGTCAGCCCCAGGTGCAGGTAACACCTGTGGTGTTTTCGGTATGTTTTTGACATGCAGAACCTTACGCCTTCCTCATTTCTTCTGAAGACTGCTGACTCATTCAGCGTTTTGCCTTTATCTGCCTCCGTTTGGAGCGACAGGTCTGTCCTCCCTGATTTCTGACCATTTTCATGTTTGTAGCTCTTGGTCTGTCCATTGCTTTTGCCAAAATTAACAGCAAAATTCAATTCTAAGCTAATTACGTAACAGAATGGGATGCTCACCCCCATCAGTGCTTGACCCTCCCTGGTAAGCCTGCAGGGGCCAGTCCTGCAGTCACTATGTTGCTTTCTGAGGGTTCCCAAAGACACTCTTCTCTCTAAAATTTTCCCCACCTCCTTACACGTAACTGGGTTGAGGCTGTTGTGCTTTGCTGGGACCACGAAGGGTTCTGCTGGGCTCCAAAGGAGCCAGGAGGCCCATGAGTGGCTCCTCCACAATCTGCAGGCTCACAGAATGCTGCAGGAGTGGGCAGGATGGCTGGAGGAGCTTTGGTGCAGGTCTGTAGGCAGGAGGTGGACCAAAATGGTGAGCACATAGAGCTCTGAGTTCTCCTGCAGACACGGGTAGTCACAGAGTTGCTCTGCTCGTGCATGTGCAGAGCGGATGGAGCACAAAATCACTTCCTTCCCCAAATCTCCCGGGGTCTGTGGCTCTCCCTGCAGGAAGGACTGCAGATTTGAGCCAGTAGAGTCAGCAGGGCCCTTCAAAGAAAGGAAAGAAGGCTGTTGCACAGGTGTGCACAGGCGCAGACTTTGCCCACAGCATGTTGGTGCTAGAATGTATGTAACCAGTATAGCTAGAATCACTAGCAAGTTACAAAGACTGCTCTGAAAGTAATGCCCCCTATTTTTTTTATTTTGGCCCACAATGTCAGAGGTGGACGTTGCTGTTATGGCAGTAGAGATCGAACCTCTCTGCCAGTATTCTGTTACGTTTTGTTGCCATGCAACAGATGGCAGCAGAGGGGCAGTCTGACAAATTGGAGTCTGACATGGAAGTGTGGATGAAGCAAAGGTGTACCACTGAATTCCTCCATGTGGAAAAAATTGCACCCACTGACATTCACCAATGCTTGCTGAATGTTTATGGAGACCAAACAGTGGATGTGAGCACAGTGAGGCGATGGGTGGAACATTTCAGCAGAGGCGACAGTGATGTGAAAGACAAGGCACGTTCCAGACAGTCGTGCACAGCTGTCACATCATGAAATGAAGAGCATCTCAATCAGTTCATCCATGTGAATCAGTGGATCACAACCAGGGAACTGTGTACGGAGCTGAATATCAGCTTCAATGCATTGCAAACAATAGCAGCAATGTTGGAATATCGCAGATTTTGCCAGGTGGGTCCCACAAATGCTCACACAGGAGCGGAAAGAACACTGCATGCAAGTTTGTCAGGACCTGTTGAACCAATATGAGACTGAAGATTACAGTTTCTTGGATCATATCATTAATGGCAACAAGATGTGGTGTCATCACAATGAGCTGGAATCAAAACAACAATCTATAGTGAATTCCTCATCGAAGGAAAAGTTCAAGACACATCCCTCAGTGGATGAAGTGATATGCACTGCCTTTTAAGATAGGAAAGGGGTGAGCCTTCTGCATTTTCTGGAACTCAGATAAAACATCAACTCTGAGCACTACGTCACAATGCTGACTAAGCTGAGGGCTTGAACTTCCAGAGTCAGACCAGAGAAGAAGACAACCTTTCTCTTACAACACAGTAATGCCAGGCCCCATACCAATTGGCAGACTGTGGAGCACACTGGCAATCTTGGCTGGACTGTCCCACCACGCTCACCCTATAGTTCAGAATTGGTGCCTTCTGACTTCCATCTGTTTGAGCCACTGAAAGATGATCTGCATAAACAACATTTTCTTAGCAATAACACTGTCGTAGCAGCTGTGGAATGGTGGGTCATCTCTGCTGGTGCAGATATTTTCAAGCACAGCATGCAGGCTCTTGTTCATTGCTGGTGAAAATGCTTAGCTAGTGGTGGTGACTGTGTTGAAAAACAGTGTTTGTAGAAAAGAATTTGCTCTATCAAATAGTGTTATTGTGCTCTTTGTATCTGTTGCAGTTTCCATAGAAATAAATAAAGAATGTTACTTTCAGAGTGACCTACGTATTTTGTTCTGTAGAGTTTGTCTCCCCTGGTGATCCCACATCTGGTCTGGTCATCTCTTAAACCACCACACTGCTACTTGCCCTTTTTGCTTCCACCCTTCAAGGATGGAACTCTAGGTGGCCTTGTTTGAGCAGGGGGTTGGACCAGGTGACATCCAGATGTCCTCTTTAACCTAAACCATTCTGTGATGTAGTGAATAATAAGAGTCCTTGTTGTGTCCTGCAAACAGGAGGTTTGGGTTTCTGTATAAAGGAAGATGCCATGTAAATAAGGGCATATGGGTGAAATGAACCACTGGAGAGTGTGACATCAAATGTCAGGAGTTTTAGCAGTACTAAGCTGTGATCTCCACCTGGGGGCAGACAGCTTTAACTCTCCATTCATCACAAGCACGCTCTGAAAATAAGCATCTCTCTGAGAGGTGCTAGTCTCCAGTCATGCTCTGGCTGAGCCTGCAGCCTGCCCCTACCTCCCCTCTCTCATCCATCCCTAGGACCTGTCTGCTCTGCCTTCCCTGAGGCACCATGGTTTCAGACCTTCTGCCAGTTCGCCCAGTACCGCTGCTCCAAGCACAAATTCTACATCAAGGTGAGCAGTGGGACTGGGGCCATGAGGGATAAATGTCACCTGGGAGAAGGAAGGGGCCAGATTTGGGAAAAGGATTCCTGTTGGAGTGAGGGAAGGGAA
>NC_034409.1:75893751-75904952 GCF_002078875.1 Numida meleagris
ATCTTGTTTCTCTCTTCTCCACTCAGCGAATCCCATGTCCAAGTTTTTCTCCAAAAGGCTTTCTTCATCCAGAGCAGCAACCTTATGTTGTGGACTTCCAGGCAAAAGATGAAAGTTCTCCTACAGAAGCAGGTATGGATGCACTGAATGGCTCTGGGTGCCTCTGTTTGTCTGATGACTGCCCATAGCTGTTCTTCCCTCCAGAAAAATGGGGCATGAGGTTTGGGTCTATGCTGTGCTGTGGGACTGGTAGACATGCAGGTGTTGGCATGTCAACACACTGTCTAGGGAATCCCCTCTTCCTGGCCTGCAGAATGGTCTTGTGATTGAGAAGGAGCAAGAAGCAATGGGCACTAACTGGGACACAGGAGGTTCCCTCTGAACACCAGGAAGCACTTCTGTGCTGCGCGGGTTATGGAGCACTGGAACAGGTTGAGCACAGAGGCTGTGGGGTCTCCTCCTCAGAGATCTCCAGAAGCCACTTGGATGTGGGCCTGGGCACCCTGCTGTGGGTCTCCCTGCTGGAGCAGGGTTTGGGCCAGATGGACCCCGAGGGCCCTGCCAGCCTCAGCCATGCTACGGTTTTGTGAAGGGTTGTAAGACTGGCAAAACTATCCCCAGTCCTAGTCCGGCAGGAAGCACCTGTGTAGAATGGTCACAGCTCTGCTAAGAAGGGAGGCAGCCATCTGGCTGCCCTCAGAAGGGTGCCCTCCATGCTCCTGGAAGGCAACTGCTGGAGTGGCTCTGGCCCTGACCCTCCTGTCCTGCTCTCTCCCCAGTACCAGAGAAGCCATCTCTTTCTCCTGCTGACCTCCACATGCACTCCAGCGTGGACATGCTCCTGAAGTATTCCTATGCACTGTCAAGTCAGAAACCACTGGTGCGGAAGAACCCAGCCGCCATGCCACTGGCGCCCAGGCCCCTACAGTACAGGGGCCTGCCTGTGCCACCACCTGCTCTGCCGGTCCCACCCACCCCTGCCCCCTCGCCATCCCACACCTGGGCAGAGCGCACTTGGGAGCACCGCCTGCAGCGTGGAGTCTGGCAGCTCATCAGTGCGGCCCTCTCCCTGGAGACCCTGGAGGGCACGGAGGTCCCTGCCAGCATGTCAGAACTGGGGAGCGTAACCAGTGGTGCAGAGAAGATGCAGGATGTGGCCCCCACTGGCAGGTGAGGCAGACCCAGCTCCACACTTGGTGCAGTGCTGATTGCCGCACGCCATGCACTCCGCTTGTTCCTCATGTGTGGTGGTTGGTAGCAGCATGGCCGCTGTGGCCCTGCCCTGAGCAGGGGGAGAGCACTCAGGAGCAAGCCCCATCCAGAGCAGGTGTATGCATGGGCAGCCCCTTGGACACCTCCCGCCATGTCTTTGCACTCTGGATTTGAGCACTGCTCTCCCTAGGCTGTCTGTAGTTCTGGCTTTGAGAGCAGCTGCATTTTAACACTTTGCAGAGCCAGGCTGCTCCCACACCAGGCCTGCACCGGGCCTGTGGCAGAGCAGCTTGCTGCAGTCATTTCACGCATTCTTCTCAGTTCTTCTGTCCTAGCAATGATCTGACAGGATCCATTCACGTCACCGTTCAGGCAGGTGGAGCTGCTAAGCCTAGACATAAAAGGTCTGCAAAGCATCATTTGCTTACCCTCACATTTGCTTTTTGATCCTTTCGTACTTTGGTACAGAGGATGTGATTTTCATAGGTACGTCATTTCCGCTTCTCTTTGTCTCGGGGCAGTGACTTTCCTGTAAGTGCATCGGTTTGTGCATGACTGCACATGTGGTGTCTACTGAAAGCACCACGTGCTGCTAGAGCTGAGCCTGAGATCCCACTTCTCCATGTAATTGCATTCAATTCTTAAAACCGTAACTGCTCTCTTACAAGGTTGTAACTTATGTCATCCTCCTTCCTAACACTGTAGGAGGCTTTTACTGCCCAGCAAACGTTTCCTGGTGTATGTAGTCTAAGGCGAAATTATGCTTCACTGAAGATATTTTTGTTTTCCCTGCCTCTGAAAATGAGCCTTGCTCTGATTTAGTTATATTGGGATTACAGAGGGACCGCTGTGATTGCAGATGACACTCGTTATTCTGTTACAGAGTTCCTCAAAGACACTAATGCTGACTGTGTCTGCAACCTGACAGCCGAGTGCCATCAATCATGCTAAGCAAAGCTTAAACTCAAGTGAGATAAAAAGGCGAGCTAGGCTGCGCCTGTCAGCTTTACTGCTCTCCACATCCTGCCTCCTCTCCAAGGGACTTCAAAGCATGACCTAAAACACGGGCAGCGTGCTTAGAGTCATTTCCATTCCTGCAGTGATGGGTGGGACTGATTGGCACACAGGGTGCTGCTCAGCACCGGGTTTATCACCAGGTGCGTCAAGTTGCGACCTGGGTGTTGGACCCAGGCTGCACATCTGCCCTGCAGGCTCACATCCAGCGGGACTCCCATCCCTCCTCACTCAGCCCTGCCTGTGGCAGCTGCTCTGTGCTACTCAGTGAGGCTGGCTGTGACCTTGAGGGACAGATGGCAATGACAGCAAAATAATGAGGCTGAGAACTCAAAGCACACTTATGTACTGTTTCTGCTAGCAATGATTCATGATGGAGGAAAAAAAAAAGACACGTGTTATTGTATCTATTTTCATTTTTTTGGTCCTTATTGTGCTTTCTGCCCCATGATTAAAGAGCTTCTTACCTCCTTGTATTTTTTCTCCACAAATTTGCCTATATGTCCTGCTTCAATTCTGGAATAATCTAAGCAGAGCTCTGTAGCTCACACGATAAAGCCTTACAGCTCTCATTTCTGTGGCAAATTTCAGCATCCCTTTCAGACACCCACACACACCAGGTCTGCACACACCACTCAGCAGTGGATTTTGGCAGTTCGATCCACAGGAGGATGTCAACACAAGAACTGCCCTTGCCCTTTTTCCCAGAGCTTCCTGTTGTTGCGATGTTTGTCCTGTATGACCCCTGCATCTCATTCAGCATCCCAAGTCTCATTGGCATAGCCAGACTCCTGGTGCATGGGCCAAGGCGGTGTAATGCCCCGTGCTCCCAGTGACTCCGGTGTCCAGTACTTGCCAGTTGACTTCCTCCATTGGCCTCGGGGCACACACAGACTGCTGAGACATCCCTTGCACTCTGAGGTGATGTCAGGTGGCTGGAGATCCCCTCAGCCAGTGTGCTAAGAATTTGAGAGAGATTTCTCACACTCACTGACTCAAAAAGATTTATTCCTAACATGTACTGTTAAACATCTCCTGTTATGAGTGGACTGGAAGATATTTATTGTTCTGGGTGACATGACATGTCAACAAACCCCTTTTGGCTTCAGCACATTATAACTATGCTATGTCTTACTTGGGATATGCTTTAAAAGAAAAAAAAAGGATCTCTTTTTCTTTCTGAATCTGTTAACATTAACTTTCCCTTAGTGGTTTTGGTTTTCTGCAGCAATCCCTACACGTCAGAAGTCGTGAAGCTGCTGTTCGCTCCTTATCTTCTCTCCTGTTTGCCTCGTGCTGATATCGGGGAGGTTCACCAGCTGCATGGTAATGGCCCAAATCCTTCTCATTACATTGAGGGAGAGGTGGATGTTGTCAACCAGCCCTCCTCAGAGACGCCACAGAAATGAAGTAGGCTGAGATGTGTTGCTCCATGTCTCAAGTCACTAAAGCAAGATGGGCTTTTATCCAAAGTTTTCTCTTTTTGTCACAGAGGAATTACTGATCTTGGATGACAGAATCTTCTCAATTGTGTTTTTCTCATGTTCCCTTTGAAACATCACCTATAAGTGTCTGTTCAGCATTTTCCAGGACAGCAGAGGTGCTTATCTGGGGTGGTATTCCCATGACAGGTTTTCAGGGTTCCCGGATCCTTGAATATTCTGCACATCTGCCAGCAGCCTTCTCCATGCTCAGCAGTGTGCTGCTGAGCACAGGGATTGGGCAGCGGAACTGTTAGGCTAAGCTGGGTCTTCACTGTTGTTGCAGTGTCTCTGTGACTGGACCGAGAGCCTCAGTGCTGCCATGAGTAGCAGCAGGGAACATCTCTGATCACTGCAGTGCCAACTGTGGTCTCTGGGAAGGAAACCAGCAGTGGCCTAGGTGCACCTAGTGCTGGTAAAACAGGGCTGGTAAGCCAACCCAACTTGCAACCGTGAGGCCAGCCAGCCTCAGAGCAGAGACGCAGAATAAAGATAGAGCTGACAATAGATGTGAAAGCAAGAGCAACAGAATTTCTTTTTAACTTCAGGCTGATGGCATAACCCTGTTTCCTGGATGAGTGTGACGGTGCTATAGCACAGTTTTGTGCTTCTGCATATGTGGTCAACAGCAAAGTGTCAGTGAGTAGTGTTCAGATGCGTGAGGCTTTCTGATCTGCATAGATAGATCATACTGAGTACAATCTATGAATCTAAAGTTTGTCATGCAGCACAGGCTCCTGCCCACTCCTGACTTTGAGTCTGTTCTGAACAAGTAGGTCATCAACATTCAGCAGATGCTTTATTGCTGCTTATGAGCTGCCTATGGAAGCACCCTTTTTAGAGAGGGCGGGAGCTGAGTTCTCTTTCACTACCCTTCTCCCTGTAGTTCTCCGTTTGCATCTGGCTTGGGCAGCACTTGTTGCACTAGTACTGTGCAGGAGAAAGCAAAGGCTGTTAAAACCACTTAGTAGCAAACACATTCTAAGCTTCAGGTTGTTAATTATTGTCTTTTTTTGTTTGTTTGTCTTTTAAAGTATAGCAAGCAAGGCTGTTTTTCTACCTTGGTGACGGAAACACTAGAGCTATTCATATCATGTTTAATGACTGTTAATGTCCCTCTCGTTTTAATGGTTTGGTCATGCTGGTATGATAAAGAAGTAATAAAATGAAAACAAGCCACTAGAATAGCAAACGAGTAGTGAAACAGCAGTGATAAATGTGTGGGTAAATTGTTTCAGGTAATTTTGGAGAATAATGTCAGGGTCATTATTCAAAGAGTATGAGTCCCACCAAGCTGACCCAGGTAGCTTGCCAGTGTTTAGAGCCTAAGATCCAGCTATAACTGAGCAGTCAAGCTCCGAGCGCTGGCAGAGACTGCCTTCAGCTGTCACGGGCTTATCAGCACAGCAGACTGAAATCTGGCTCTCTTGGGCTGCTCTGCAGCACCTGCTCTAGAGAAAAACTGTAACTGTTAGGTAATTCCCACTCAAAGAGCACTTCTCTACAGAGCGGTAGCACTAGGCGCACCCAGGGGCTGCCCCTGGTTCCTCTCCCAGGGAAGCCCAGCGCTCAGTCACAGTGAAATGCTGAAGAGGCTGCATTAAACAGCCACAGGCAGGATCCTCATCTGGGATCAGCACAGACCAGAGGGACTTTTTGCTTAAATTTCAAAAGCCTGTGTTTACAAAGGAACAAAAAAAAAAAAAAAAAAAAAAAAAAAAAAAAAAAAAAAAAAAGAGAGAGAGAGAGAGAGATCATACGGACTCGTGGGATGTAGGAGTAGACATAAAGGATCTTACAGGTTTTGGAACTGCTCTCTCCAGAGTAAATGGACTTTGTTTGTCTTTGTGTTGGCACATTTTCATTCTTTCCAGCTTTGTCTGAATTAGTACCTGTCACTGCTCTCCTCAGTTTGCATTCTTTTCACAGAATGCCATGAGCCCGGTGCCAGACCTTGCACTTGGATATACTGAACCTCATCGGGTTCACCTGAGCCCACTGCTCGAGCCTGTCTTGATCTCTCTGAATGTCATTCTACCTGTTGGCCATGTCAACCGCACCACACAGCTTGGTATCATCTGCGAACTTTCAGTGGGTGCACTTGATCCCACAGTCGGTGTCACTGATGAAGGTATTAAAGAGCATTGGTCTCAGTACTGACCCCTGAGAGACACCACTTGCCACTGATCTCCATCCAAACACTGAGCCATTGATCACTACTGGGTAATATCTCGTATCAGTTATCCATCAAACAGTCCACCCATCAATTTCCAATTTGGAGAGAAGGATGTTATGGGGACTGTGTCAAAGGCCTTACTGAAGTCCAGATAGATGACATCAGTGGCTGTTTCCTTGTCCACTGATGCAGTTACTCCATAATAAAAAGCAACAAGTTTGGTCAGGCAGAACCTGCCCTTGGTGAAGCCATGCTGGTTAACCTATATCACCTCCCTCTCTACCACGTGCCTTAGCACAGCTTCCAGGAGGATCTGCTCCACGACATTCCCTGGCACAGAGATGAGGCTGTCGGGTTGGTAGTTCCCTGGGTCATCCTTTCTGCCCTTCTTAAAAATGAGCGTGACGTTGCCTTTTTTCCAGTCACCAGGGACTTCACCTGATGGCCATTTTGTTCCTTCTGAGCTCTGATCTTTCCTCCTCAAACATCCGACCAGGCTGGTTGTACTGTGGTGTATTGGAGTGAGAGATGCACAGTCTTGCAATACATCAATTTCTAGGTTTTGAAGTGCCCTCATTTTTTTGGTGGATGTTGTTGATGTGTTGTGGGGTTGGCACCACTATAATTTTTTCGTGTGTCTGTATCCCCAGAATCCTATTTGCAGCCCGTCTAGAGTGCAGCACAGCACTGTGTGTTGAAGCAACACCTTCTCTTGTCTCGATGCAGGCTCGAGCAGTATCTGCAGCACGCTGATAAAACAATTCTGACCATAACATCTTTAAAAAAAATAGCAAGGAGACATTCATGATATTTTTTGTGACCAAGATTTTCCAGGTTCTCTTGTAGTATCTAAATGGGAGCAGTGCCTTCAGAGGTGCTTCAGAGATCCTGACATGCTTGCTTGCTGCTCACTGTGAGCTGTTGGGGCATTGGATAATTGCTTCTGACCTACTGCCCCATTCCTCACTGAAATTTGGGCTATCTTTATAAAGCCCCCAAGACATGGAGAAACCACCTCATGAGCTGCTCCCTTCATTTCAGGAGCAGGTAGAAGTGCAGACTGACTAAGTGCCCACTCAGCAGTGCCTTCGCTCAGCTACATCTGGCTCCTTTAGCTTCTCTCTCTCAGAGAATGTTTTCCAGGTGTTGGGAAATCTCATCTCAGTGACTTCCCTCCACTTTCTCCATCTATCTCTTTTCTGAAGTCTCAAGCAGTCTCAGGGAAACCCCTCCACACACACTAGCACATGAATGGATTTTAAGAATATATTAACGCCATCAGTTGTCGCTCTTGTCTGTTTGTCTGTTTATCACTGGGATTTTTCCCCAGACAGAAATCTTTATTATCTTTATTTATTAATTTATCTTTATCTGGAAAGAAATATCTGATGAGTGTTTTTATGTCTTCTTCATCATTGCTGATAAGCCACATGATTCCTGTATAATAACCTACGATTTCTGCTGTTCCTAAGACATAAAACATTCTTATTGTTGTTATCCTACTGTCCTGTTTTCTACCTGTGACTTGCCACATGAGTTTGGATGAACAGTTCATATATCACCACTATTACCAGTTTATTCCTCTTTCCAGCAAAAATATTGGCTCAAGCAGAAGAGAGACATAGTACTCACCAGACCCCAGTGGGACTGCCCCATAATCAGCCCTCAGCAGACTCTAACAAAGATCTTGCTGTGCCATTGGATGGATAAAACCACATAACAGTTGCTTTGGTGATACTGGGAAAATTCCTGAAGCTGTGCTCCTCCTCCAGTCCCTTTGCCATGCTCCTGAAAGCACCCCATCCATGTTACACAGGCACAGGCACACCCATTGTGCAGGTTGGCCACCAGTCCAAGGCTTTCTGGGGAAGGTTTTTTCATTTGGTGTTGGGGCTGTTTCCCCCCCTTCTGTTTTTATCTAAAAGCCTATCTTAGCTCATGACAAGGGAAGAGACCTGACCTCCTTCATCCATTTCTCTGCCAGTCTTCTTGCCCTGAAGAGGAAAGAAGCGGTGATGATCCTGTGCTATGCAGTGCTGGAGGGAATCTGTGTCTCCTCAGTTGTCACCCAGGCATGGAAGGAATTGGAAGAAAAAATCCTTGGGTTCGGAGATTCGGTAAAGATGCTGACATCCACCTTTGACCCCCATTGTGTGCAGGGCTCCCTGTAGTACTGACCACAGTGCTTGTAGGCACTGCCATTGCAGGTGCCACCCCTGGGAAAAGCCAACCTGGCTGAGGCAGCAAGGCAAACCCACACCAGGGATCCAGGGCTCCCCAGCCTCCCCCCCTGACCGCACCATCGCACCTCCCTAGGTGTGTGACAGCCTTGGGCGGCGGCATATGGACCTATGCCCTGCCTGCGCTTTCTGCTCACTGAAAATGGAGCAGTGCCAGAACATCTACAACCTGAGGCGTGTTCACTGCAAGACAGGCAGCTTCATTGCATACATCAGCCCCCACATCTCAACCCAACATCGGGCTGCAGGCAACAAGGTACCGAGCATGCTGCATCTCCTTCTGGCCTGCGAGGAGGGAGGTGGTCACAGTGGTGGGGAAGGAGGGAGAAATGCACAGCTCTCTTCATCTCACCCCTTTGCAGACCAGCTTCCCAGAGCCCTCGGAGTACTTTGGCACACAGGTTTCCAGAGGCCTGCGGCCAGAGTACTGGTGCAGCCTGATAGCCACCCAGGGCTGCGATGACCCTCGTGTGATGCTCTGGCTGCAGGCAGAGTACGCAACCTTCCGAGCAGGGGACACCCCGAGGCAGGTGGGTGCTGGGAGGGTGCTCCACCTCTCCTTCTCCTCTCTCGTCTCTGGCTTTCATTCCCATCTCCCCAGATCTGCGACTCGGACGGAGTTCAGCACCCCAGTTACTGCGCCTTCAAAAGCCACCAGTGCTTACAGCACAGCCTCTACAACCAGAGGGTAAGAAGCAGCCTGTGCCATCCCTTACTTAGCCCTTGCCTTCTCCTCCATGGCTGGGCATAGAATCATAGAATGGTTTGGGTTGGAAGGGACCTTTAATATCATCTAGTTCCAACCCCCCCATTATAGGCAGGGACACCTCCCTCTAGACCAGGTTGCTCAAAGCCCCATCCAGCCTGGCCTTGAATATCTCCAGGGAGGGGGCATCCACAGCCTCACTGGGCAAACTGTTCCATGCTTGCCCAGCAGAACCGAGTCCCTGCAGGGCTTCACCTGTCAGTGCTTTTCCTTCCAGAAAGGACAGAATTGGGTGTCCACGGGAGGGGTGTCAACAGCACAGAAGGCCTGCTGTCACCCCACTGAGCAGTGGGATTTGCAGAGGCATTAGTACATAACTGCATGACTATCTTTGACTGCAAAGTGTCAAGATAGGGAGCCATGGGAAGCCTTCCATCCATTAGGTTGTCCTTGTATTTCCTCTTACAAAGGAGGATCTCCCCCATACACCAACTTCCTAGCTGGTAACAAAGCCCAGAACCCCAGAGCTGGACAGAGGACTATCTCATATCTTAGGAAGAGCAGCAGTACCAGCTCTATGAACTCAGGCTTTTCTTTCAGGTGATTCGCCACGGCTGCTTCAGAAACCAAACCTACCATGTTCTGAGTGAGAAGGAGGGAAAGGAAGAAGTAAGACGCTGGCGCCAGAGGTTCCTCAACCTCGCTGAAGGGTGAGGTGCAATGGTGGGCAATATACAAGGGGTGCAGGGCTCAAGAGCAGGCTGCATGGAACTGTGACAGTGCGGAGAACCCAAACAGCTCTTCTCAGGCTCCATGCCAGCCAGGCAGCTCTCCATGGCCAGATCTCATCACTTGAGCACATACTCTGCATCCTTGACAGCAGCACATCAGGAGGGGAGCTGCATCCAACAGCATTTCACCCTGCTACCCACTGAAACTCCTCATGAAAAGGTTTTCTCCAGATGAAGGAGGCTGGGGAAGGTGTTGGCCCCAGGATATGGATTTAGAGCCACCTGCATGAAGTCCCCAGCAAACTTTAGCCTTCCTGATCCTGCAGGCTCACATCGATCAGTAGCGTTCCCAAGGTTGAATCGTATTTTATAAAGAGCCCACAAACCTATTTTGCTCCTTTCTCTCTGCTTCTGCCACTTCATCACATCCACAGCGACCCCTCAAGTCAGAGGTGGTTCTCTACCTCCCCCTGCA
Source organism: Numida meleagris (assembly GCF_002078875.1). Taxonomy (NCBI): domain Eukaryota; kingdom Metazoa; phylum Chordata; class Aves; order Galliformes; family Numididae; genus Numida; species Numida meleagris. The sequence continues at coordinate 75,903,787 of NC_034409.1, forward strand.
TGGCTCCCTGATGGCTCTCACTCACTGCAGCACACGTGGCTGGCCTGGGTGATGACATTCTGAGGATGAGGCCTCCAGCATGGCCTCACACCTTGCCAGCCCCAGCAGGAGCAAACCCAGGTGCCCTGTAGATCCTAAACACAGTTTGTGAGGAAGGAGTTCATGTAGACACTTTGCTTTCTTTTGCAGCTGCTTTATTTCTAAGGTTTAAAGGTTTAAAGGTTTCTGGGGCCTGTGTCCTCCAGCTGTCCGTATGGAAAACAAATTTAAACCACAAAAACCCCCATCAGGCTGGAGACAGAGTGCCAAGCAGAGAGCAGGCTTCTCCTACTGCTTTGCCTGTTTCCCCCCACCCAATGGGCCTCTTGGGGCTGTCATCTTCATGAACCCCATCCAGCCCCACCGCCCCATCAGCAGCAGCTGTGCACCTCCACTAGGTGCTGGCACTGCTTGCACTTGGCTGAGCAGCACCAGTGAAACTTGCAGCTGCACCGCTCCACCGCCTCAGCCTGGGCTGTGCGGAAACCCCTGCCACAGCACAGGAGCTTGCAGCCATCCACGGCTGCAGATGTCCAGTTGCACTGGGGGCCAGAAGTGCCAAAGACTCCACGCCAGGGCTCCCAATCAAAAAAGTCTGGGGTGGCCAACAGGTAAACCAGGTCATGAGCTGTGTAAGGCTTGAAACGATTGCTCTTGGGCACCAGCAGCTTGCAGGAGCTGACTCATTGGTGGTGAACTTCTACTGCCCCCTCAAACGTCTCCTTCTGGACATTGCCCAGCTTGTGGAAGGGGGGATGACCTTTCAGCATGCGCACACCTCGCAGGACATGCCATGGTACTTGCACTCCACCTTCATGTGGGCCAGGAGGGTCTGGGGAGCAGAAGGCAGCTGCCAGATGGATCTAGGACAACCTGTGGAGCACCTGTTCTTGTGGGCTCCAAGCAACTGCTGTTCCTCTACAGACTTCCTATGAGGCCAGAGTGGGGACATTAGGAGCTGGAGGGCAAGAATAGCCAAAGGGATGGGAAAAGGGGAGGGGAGGGAAAGGAAGGAAAGGGGAGAGAAGGGAAGGGAGGAAAAACAGGAAAGAAAGGGTTGAAAAGAGAAGGGGAGAGAAGGTAGGGAAAGGGGAGAGAAGGGAGGAGAAGGGAAGAGAAAAAGGGAA
>NC_034409.1:75907114-75917945 GCF_002078875.1 Numida meleagris
ATGGGAGAGCTTGCAATACTGTTCCCTACAGTGGTGGTAGAGATATGGGAGAGCTTGCAATACTGTTCCCTACAGTGGTGGTAGAGAGATGGGAGAGCTCTGAGCTGGGGCACTGGAGTGAGCATCCTTCCCAGGGAGCTCACAAGGCTGGGGGTGGTGTCAATGCCTGAGTCCCAGTCTCTAATGTCCTATAGGCAGGCGATCTGGTCATCTTTCTCTGTAGACAAGTCACTTCAGCAGCAGCAAGCAGCCGAAGATTTACATACAAGAGAAGCTGGGCAGCATCAGGCAGCTGGTGCTAAAGACACCAGCTCATCGATGCATTGTCACCCAGCCCCCTGGTAGCCAGTGTATCTCTGTGCTGTGTCGGTCCTTGGGGGCAGAATCAGGAAGACCTGCTGCTTCCCTCAGCCCCACTGCTGTCCTTGTTGACACTCCCTCACCTGCCTCCTCCAGGCTGGACTCTCTTCTTCTCTACCCTGCAGCCCATCCAGCTACAGCAAACACACTCAATCCAACCGCTTCCCAGCTTCCTTAACTCTTCCTCTGACAGGCCTCCCTTCAGCCCCTCAGAGCAGGAAGGCAGGTTCTCTGCCTCCTCCCAATAAGGCATAGTGTGATGGATGCTCCACTTCTCAGTAGGATGTGTGGGTTGTGCAAGTATGGGGCTGAAACCTCCTGGGGGCGAAGACTGCTGTTATCTCACCAGTCCCGTTCCAGCTGTGCTGGTGGCTCAGGAATGTAAAAATCCTGATGCAGGCCCAGATTTCTTCTTTTTCTCTCTGAATCATTCAGAAAATAAGACTGTGGATCTGGCCTTTTTATGCTTCTTCCACCTCTTCTCTGTGCCCACATTAAGGTTGGAAAGATCACTAAGATCACCTGTTCCAACCATCCACCCACCACTACCATAGGACTAAACCATATCACTCAATGCAGCATTGTCCCTTTTCTTGAAAACCTCAAGGGATCGTTGACTCCCTGAGCAGACTGTTCCAATGCCTGACAACTCTCACAGAAGAAATTTTCCTAATATCCAACCTGAACCTCCTCTGGCACAACCTGAGGCCATTTCCTCTAGTACTATCAGTAATTATGTAGGAAAAGAGGCTGACCTCCACCTCACCACAATTTCCTTTCATGCAGTTATAGAAAGCAATAAGGTCACCCCTGAGCCCATTCCTCTTCAGACTGAACAAACCCAGTTCCCTCAACTGCTCCTATAAGACTGGCGCGCAGACCCCTCACCAGCTTCGTTGCCCTTCTCTGGACACACTCCATGGACTCAATGTTTTTCTTATGGTGAGGGGCCCAAAACTGAATACACTACTCGAGGTACAGCCTCACCAGAGCTCAGTACAGGAGAACGATCACCTCTCTGCTCCTGCTGGCTGCACTACTTCTGATACTAGCCAGGATGCTGTTGGCCTTCTTGGCCTTCTTGGAACACTGCTGGCTGTCAGCTAACACCCCCAGATCCTTTTCTTCTGTGCAGCTTTCCAGCCACTCTGCCCCAAGCCTGTACCATTGCCTCAGATTGTTGTGACCAAAGTGCAGGACCTGGCACTTGCTGTTGTTAAAGCTCATCCCATTGGCCTCAGTCCAGCGATCCAGCCTGTCCAGATCCCTCTGTAGGGCCTTTCTACCCCCAGGCAGATCTGCATGTCCTCCCAACTTGGTGTAATCTGCAAACTTACTGAGGGTACACTCAATCCCATCAGCCAGATCAACAATGAAAACATTAAACGTGAGTTAACACCTTTGCTGTGCTCATCTACATCTGTCCACACAATGAGATCTGAAGAGCATTTGTGCTCAGCCATCCCCTCAAAACCAAGCCGCTGCAATGGAGCTTTCCATTTCTCTGCTTGTCCTTCCAGCTTTGCTTTGGTCCCCACTCCTGCTTTCTGGAGCCGGCGTGGCAGGGCGTAAGGCATGTTGGGATCTGCAGCACCGGGGTGTAGCCTCCGACACACATCCCGGAAATCTGGTCCTACCTGCTGTCAGCTGGGCAGCAGTGGGGAATGACAGGGTACAATCTCTCCCCTGTAAGCCGAGCCCCTGAGGGGCAGTTGGACTCAGAAGCGGGTTGTTCATGGTGTGTGAGAGCTGCTGAGGTGAGTGATCCCTGTGGGGTGAGGGATGCAGTGGGGCGGCACAGGCCCACAGGGTGAGGCCTCTTCTGACACACATGGTAAAGCCTGGGCTGCCAGGCTCAGGCATGTGTGTGCAAGCAGCGAGGGGCACAAAGGAGGGGAAAGGCCCTGCAGACAACAGTAGGGACTTTTTGCAAAGGGGGAAGCCCCCACCCCCAGTTATCTGCAAGCCTTTCATGGTACCAGAGCCTTGGCGGGAACTGTGAAGACACAAACAGCCATGAGAACAAAAATCTCAGAAACAAGGAAGTGAGAAAGGGGTCTGGTTGAAAGAGAGAGTCACTAAAGCAGGGTGAGATCAGCATTTTGAGTGCCATTGTACCCTCTGAGGGTTTACAAGCAGCAGAAAGATATATGTCCCGCACTGCGCCGCTCCCTGAATGAGGCAGAACAAGGGGCACAGGGTGTGAAAAAGTCAAACACAGGCTGTGACAGCCCACAGGCGGATGAGCTGGATGCCCATGGGCATAGCTCCTTGTCTCGGGACAGGAGGCAGCAGCTGTCCTGGGGAAGGACGCAGTGGGTGGGGAGTGTCCCGTGACTTCTATTCTCTTCCAGGTGTGCTAGGACCTGCAAAGCAGAAGCAGGTTACCAGGAAGCAGCTGCACCGGGCAGTACTGAGTCCCCAGTGTCTTGCTACTCCAGCCTTCATGCTCTGCTGGCACTGTGCCTCCTGCACCTTCTAAGGACAGCAGTGCTCATAGTCTGCTTTCTGCAGACACTGACACCCCTGCAGAGCTGGGTTATTTTGAGTCCCTGCCACTCACAGCTTTGTGTGCCTTCACAGGCTCTCACTTCCTGTATTTTACTTCAAACTTCTGTCCGGCAATACTGTAGGGAAGGGGATGTTCTACTTTTTCCCCTTCAGCTGTGGGGGTGGCCATGTTAGCACAGGAGCAAAGAACAAATATCTGGCATTCTGACCAAGCACATGCCTCCTCAGCTGTGAGTGCACCTGGGTGTTGTTCTTTCACAATTGCATTTGCTGTCATAGGATCATGCTTCAAAGTTCATGCTTTGTGGCCAGAATGAAGTGTGTCAGGAAGTGAGAGAGGAGGGGAGATGAGCTGCAGCTTGCAGACATAGAGCCAGCTGTGGTGCAGCGGGAACAGCCATGATTTGGAAAAGCAAGTGCCCCAAGAGCCTGCCTGCTCCTGTCATGATTCAAGCTGCTGTCCTGGTGCCCAAATGAACCAAAAACCTTTGCTGTGGCAGAAACGATCAGACCCACAAGCACCCTCGGCTTTTCTCCTACGGAGAGGTAAGCGGGACAGAGGCAGCTTGCAAGCTGGATGGGACAGGTCTGGGGGCATGGGGCACATGCTGACTCAGGTGACCACAGGGCATAAGGGAACCCTCTACACCTCTGCAATCACAGGGTGAATCAAGAGGCAAATCCCAATGTTCACTGAAACACAGGGTTCCTTGGGTCCTGTGATACAAAGAGCGTGGGGAGCCTGCAGAGCTTGCTTGCTATGTTGCCTGCGTGGAAGTCCTCTTCCATGGGCTCTTAGGTGGGTAATACCTCTGGGGAGCTGCAGTGCCAGAGTGATCCAATCTCATGGGTTGTGTACATAGCTATGAGCCCAGTCTTGAATCCTAGCCTCCACAGTTCTAATCACCACTATAATCTAATTTCATATTTAGAAAAAAAGGTGAAAATTAAGGCTCAGATATCACCCAGAGTGAGTAAAAGTCATTTGAAAATATTCATAATCATTTGCAAAAAATGTTCTTCAATTTCTAAAGCAAAACTATGTGGGTTATTTTTTGAAGTCTAGTACATTCCTTGTTACTTCCACTTGGCGGCAGATCTACTACACCAGCTTGTACAATCTGTATTCTCATCTGCACCACTCTGCTCTTTTGCCACTCAATGCTGTGTTTTTTGCCTGCATCCACAGGCAGCTCCAGAGTGCACCAGGGATTACTTGACAAGTTACTCCCAGAAACGCTGGCATGCTTGGCAAGACTTCTCTAGCTCTCTTTTTTCACCTCATTTTCCTGCCCCAACATAACTCTATTCTGCTCTCATGACTATGGAGTACTGCATCCAGGTTGGGACCCTGAGGACAAGAAAGATGCAGAGCTGTTGGACTGGGTCCAGAAGAGGGCCACAAAGATGATCAAAGGGCTGGAGCACCTTTCCTGTGAAGAAAGGTTGTGGGAAAGCTTACTGGGGAAGTTCATAGCCCGTGGCTTGGACAGGTACAGAAAGGGTAAAGAACTGACAGGATGGCTGGGCCCAGAGAGTGGTGGTGAATGGAGTTAAACCCAGCTAGTGACTGGTCATGAGTAGTGTTCGTCATGTGTCAATACTGGGACCCAACCTATTTAATATCTTTACTGACGATCTGGATGATGGGATTGAGCGTATCCTCAGTAAGTCTGAAGATGATACCAAGTTGAGAGGACATGCTGATCTGCCTGGGGGTAGGAAGGCCCTACAGAGGGATCCAGACAGGCTGGATCGCTGGGCTGAGGCCAATGGGATGACCTTTAACAACCGCAAGTGCCAGGTCCTGCACTTTGGTCACAACAATCTGAGGCAATGGTACAGGCTTGGGGCAGAGTGGCTGCAAGACTGTGTAGAGGAATTGGACTTGCGGGTGTTAGTTGATGGACAGCTGAACATGAGCCAGTGGTGTGAGAAGGCCAAGAAGGCCAACAGCATCCTGGCTGGTATCAGAAACAGTGTAGCCAGAAGGACTAGGGAGGTGATCATTCCCCTGTACTGAGCTCTGGTGAGGCCGCACCTTGAGTACTGTGATCAGTTTCGGGCCTCTCACTACAAGAAAAAGATTGAGTCCATGGAGTGTGTCCAGAGAAGGGCAACGAAGCTGGTGAGGGGTCTGGAGCACAGGCCTTATGAGGAGCAGCTAAGGGAGCTGGGATTGCTCAGTCTGGAGAAGAGGAGGCTCATGGGTGACCTTATCGCTCTCTACAGCTGCATGAAAGGAGGTTGTGGTGAGGTGGAGCTCAACCTCTTCTCCTACATAACTAGTGATAGGACTAGAAGGAATGGCCTCAAGTTGTGCCAAAGAAGGTTCAGGTTGGATATTAGGAAAATTTCTTCTGTGAGAGTTGTCAGGCATTGGAACAGGCTGCCTGGGGAGGTGGTTGAGTTGCCATCCCTGGAGGTTTTCAACAAGTATGTAGATGTTGTACTAAACAACATGGTTTAGTGGGCAATACTGGTGGTAGGTAGATGGTTGGAGTAGGTGATCTTAGAGGTCTTTTCCAACCTTAATGATTCTATGATAAGTTGGGCTTGTTCAGCTTGGAGAAGAGAAGGTCTGGGGAAATCTCTTTGCAGCCTTTACAAATATAAGGGGAGATTATAAGAAAGAATCCCATCCCTTAAAATGTCCAAGGCTAGGCTGGAAGGGCCTTTGAGCAATGTGATCTAGTGAAAGATATTCCTGCCCATGGCAAGGAACTTGGACTACATGATTATTAAAATCCCCTCCAACAACAAACCATTCTATGATAAATTTGTGTCCTACAATACTGTGGTCCTTCATCATTATTGCAGTGTTCTGCAGATAAGGCTCCAGTAAGGTATTGTAAGGAGAGGAAATACCTAGGACCAGGCAGAGTCATCTCATCTAATTTCACCTCAGGCCATGCCTGCCTATTCCAGCCAAAAGTCACGAACTCAAAGATTTGTGGGACTTGCAGCTTTTTTGCTGCCTCTGACAAAAAGTGCTTGCCTTGGGACTGATTTGTGGCTCATCTTCTGCTGGTGCCCTGACATCACAGAGCAGCCTGACCCAAGGCCATTGGGAGCACCCCACACGAGCCAGAGTCCTGAGCAGCTCCTGAGCACTTGGAGGAGGCACGCGGCTGACTGTAGTCCCTGTGGGATGTTAACAGAAAGGTGTATATGGGAGGGGATTGTGACACATTCCTTTTAACTGGTTTCCAGCTTGTCTACCAACCCTTCACCATCATGTTCTCCTCTCCCTTCACACAGCATTGCCCCTATCTCACATCTCTACCAGCAGCTCTTCCTCCCTCACCAGTGTTTTTACTTCCTTCTAGTTTCTTCAGCTCCTCCTCCCTTGCAGAAGTCTCTTAGTCTCTTAAGTCTCTGCACTTAGTCTCAAGTGCATGCTTGTTTGCGTGTCCATGTCATTTCCCCTGCCCCCTACCAGAGCAAGAACGTGAGCAACAAATTCAATTTCTGCCTGAAAGTGTGACAGGAAGAGGTGCGTTTACAGTTTGAATCACTCTTTTCTATCTCTACCGGGTGAAGGGCTGTGGGTGGCCTTCAGGGTCCGTACCAATTTGTACTGTGAGGTAAAAAGATGCTTCATCTCACAGGCCACCTAAGGTCAGCTGCCAAATAGGAAGTTCCTTCAGGATTTTGAGCATAGAATCATAGAATCATAGAATGTCCTGGGTTGAAAAGGACCTCAAAGATCATCGAGTTTCAACCCCCCTGCTGAGTGCAGGATCACCAACCATTAGACCAGGCTGCCCAGAGCCACTTCCAGCCTGGCCTTGAATGCCTCCAGGGATGGGGCATCCACAATCCCTCTGGGCAACCTGTTCCAGCGTGTCACCACCCTCTGCGTGAAAAACTTCCTCCTAATATCTAACCTAAATCTCCCCTGTCTTAGCTTAAAACCATTCCCCCTTGTCCTATTGCTATCCACCCTCATAAACAATCGTTCCCTGTCCTGTTTATACGCTCCTTTCAAGTATTGGAAGGCCATAATGAGGTCTCCCCGGAGCCTTCTCTTCTTCAAACTAAACAAGCCCAGTTCCCTCAACCTTTCCTCATAGGAGAGGTGCTCCAGCCCTCTGATCATCTTGGTGGCCCTCCCCTGAACTCGTTCCAAGAGCTCTGTGTCTTTCTTGTACTGGGGGCCCCAGGCCTGGATGCAGTACTCCAGATGGGGCCTCACAAGAGCCAAGTAGAGGGGGACAATCACCTCCCTCTCCCTGCTGGCCACTCCTCTTTTAATGCAGCCCAGAACATAGTTGACCTTCCAAGCTGCCAGCGCACACTGCTGGCTCATGTCCAGCTTCTTGTCCACCAGGACCCCAAAGTCCTTCTCTGCAGGGCTGCTCTCAAGGATTTCTTCCCCCAGTTTGTATAAATACCTGGGATTGTCCCAGCCCAAGAGCAGCAGCTTGCACTTGGCCTTGTTGAACCTCATTAGGTTCACATGGGCCCGCTTCTCCGGCCTGTCCAGGTCCCTCTGGATGGTGAGCATCTCATCATGTGGGTGATTTCTGTAGCAGAACACCAGAGTTAAAGCATCTCTTTGGTTGCTTTTCTTCTACTACTTGTCTGAGTCGTGGTACCATTGCCTCCATGCACAGCTGATGACTTGAGACCACTCAGCAACTTTTATGTAGAGCAATGAGTACTTGAGGCTCTTTTAGAGATATCCACAGTGAATGTGACTCTTGAAACATTAACCAACAATTGAACCAGTTCCAGTGCTTCTGCCTCCCTACCACCAGCCTGCTATATCAGGAGATTTCCTCTTCAGTGACGAGCAGTCATAACAGTACCTCTAGATCTCTGCAGAGAAGCATTCTGCTCCCACAGCTTCCTCTTTTCCGCAGAGGAATTGCATCTTGTGTTGGGGCTCTGACACTGATTACAGTATCTATTACGTCAAATTTGAGACTATCACCTTATCTTTAATAACATCAGCATTAGTCTCTAGTAAAGCTCAGTTCACGGATTCTTGCTGCTGTGCTTCCATCCACCCACAAGAAAGAAACTCAAACACCTCAAAAAAAGAAGAAAAAAAAAAGAAAAAAAAAAAAAAAAAAGAAATCTGTTTCTCACGCTACCAGGTCAGAACTCTGCTATCTGATGTCTCAAAGGCTTAAGGGCTAATATGTAAAGAAAGACCACTCAGAAAAAGGAAAAGGTGATGGCAAGTAGAAAACCAAGCAGATTTATTGCACTGGCATTCATGACAGGAAAATCTGGGAGATTTCCATGGCTGAAACATTCCTTGAGGGGAAATCCATCAAAGGACTGTCTGTGAGCAAAATGCTGTTAAGAAGGGTTATAATGCAGTAAAATGAAATAAGTGCTTAGTCAATCTCTGAAACCACATGGCTCTTACCCCAGCGGTCCAAAAACAACTCAAGGATGACAGAGCTGACTAACTATGGTATAGAAACTCTTGGTTAAAATTGCTTTTAAAGAGTCACTAGCAGACACAATTTGAGAAAAGGCATCTGGGGCATTTTAGACCAAGGAGTCTGATATCTGTGCTGAACAAAATTAGTAGAAGTTGTAAAAAAGGGAGGGGAAATCAGCTGGCATGCAATTATCTCTAATTATGGGGGAAGAGTCAACATGGCTTTTGTAAGGGGATGCTGTGCCTCATGGCCCTACTGGAGTGGTTTGAGATGGCAAGCACAAGGACAGTGGATATCCAAAAGGATTTCAAAAAGGCTTTCATGAATGGTGCTTGAGGAAATTTAGAGAAAAGGTTCCTATGTAGATGAAATTTGCTAAAACACAGAATGGAAAATGAGGGTGGACTGTCAGTTTTTGCAGTGGAGTTACAAGACACCTGTGCTGGGGCTTGGGCTGTTTAATTTATTCATGAAGGATGAATAATGAAATAATTCTGTTGAAGACATAAAATTATACAGTTAGAAAAGATGAGAGTGGCTGAGAAGAACTGCAGAGATTAGAAAAAGAGTGAGTGACTGGCCTTAAAATAACAGCTGAAATTTCATCTAGCTAAGTGATGAGAAAAAGCTATCTAAGCTGACCGTTATTCCTTGTGTATAAGGTCTGTTCTTACCCAGCTCAGTTCATGCACATCTCAAACTTTACGTGTGCACAGTTTGAGCCTCTTACCACAAGGCTTATGAAGTTTGTAACAGAAGTGGAACGGTTCTGAGAAGGGAAAGAAGGGCATTCAAATTCACAGAATGACTTGTGTGGGAGGATGAACTAAGAAGACTAGGACTCTTTAATCTCAAGAAAAGGTCACTGAGAGGAAGTATGGTGGTTTACAAAATTATCAGTCATAAAGTGAAAGTGAATAAGGATAATTTTTTTCACTTCTTCTTCCAGTACTTAAACTAGGAACAGAATCTAGCTGGTGGTGATTCAAAATTGGTACAAGGAGGTGGTTCTTCATATGAGATGTAATTAAGCTTGGAAATCCTTGGCACTCCTGTCACTAGATGTTGTTGATTATAAATTTTATATGGCTCCAAAAAATAACTGGAGAAAGTAACGAATGTGAGCTACTAAATACAAACATTTCACCTCTGGCTCAGGAAATCACTGTTTGTAGGAAACAAGAAGAAAACTTGAGGGAGTATCACTATGTGATTGCACTGTTCTTACATTATTCCTTCATCATTCATTCTTTGAGACAGAATGGTCAGTGTAGATAGACCACTGACCTCACATACTATGGACTATACTTATATATGGTATTGTCTAGAGGTGTTTCTTGAATAACAGCCAACAAAAATGGTTTGTCTATGCAGACAAGTTGCCTTCACCTGGCTGGCTGGTCTGGGCACAGGTATTGGAGCAGGATATGTTTTCTCAAGGAGCCTCAGTCTCACTCAGTTTGTCTCAGTTGGGACAAAGACACGCTCCAATCTATTCAGTCTGCAGTCATTACAGAATTTTCACTCTAGCAAAAGCTGGCATGTCTCCCCCAAGTTTGTGTTTTTGAGGCATCTAATAATTTTACTGAAAACCAACAATTCTAGCATATTTTCCTTTTCTTGATGGATCATTTTATACTCTAAACTTAAGCACGTCTTCAGACAAAACTGTCAATCATTTTTAAAGAAAGGTGAAAGCCACTCAAATGTATCTTGACAATCCAGTAGAAGTTCCTCTAAGAAAGCTGGCTTGGTGGAGGACCTGTGCAATGACACAAAAGGACGGCAGGCAAATTGATAACTCTGCTTGTTATCCCTGCTCACTTAGTGTTTCAATTGTCTAACAAATAGACACCAGAATAAGTACGGTGATTCTATTCCCACCTATGAGACCTACACATGCTTCTTCTGTTTTTAATAGATTCTCCTTCTAGACCTGTGCATGATCCCACAATGCCTTTCAGAATATCTGACATGACTGTCAAGCTCCTGAGTATCTTCCTCTCACAGTAATACCCAACTTACTCAAATTTTTCCTCTAGATAGAACAAATTCTACTTTTCCTTTTGAGATAAATTACTCTCTACATAGGCTCTTGTAGTAGACACTGCTGATACCATGCAAGAGAGCACACCAAAGGAGCTGTAGAGATCTTTAAGAATCATTGCCAATGCTGTGTTATTTTGTTTTAGCAATCCTGAGGGAGGAACTGAGATGAATGTCCTGGTCCCATTTGCACTCATGTTCCTAGAAAAAATGAGTCAGATTTCTAGATTTCCCTGGCCTTCTGCATCTATCCATTACAGTTCATTCATTTTGGTCAAGCCCTTACCTGGGATTCAGGTTTACATGGGTTATTTCACCTAAGAGAACTAGGGTGGAGTCAAGTCTAATAGCAGTGTCATTGTTTTTTATCTGCAATGGATGTACAAAGTCCTGTTTTTCTGATACAAAATTACCATGAAATTTTTATTATCTTCTAAGTTCCAGCCAGACAGCATTTTTCCCTCAAAGCATTTGCTCTCTTCTTCCTTCCTTCCTTTCCTTCCTTCCTTCCT
>NC_034409.1:75918267-75932559 GCF_002078875.1 Numida meleagris
CATGCCTTCCTCCTTTTTTCTCTCTCTCTTTTCTTCTGGTGCTGACCTGTCTCCTTTCCCCACATTCCTTTGTTTTGTCCCTTGCTTGCATGCATGTGCTCACAGCACTAATCAAAACAATGTGCATTTTCTGAGGCATGTGCGTGATTCTGTACAACAGAGTCTGTTGTCTGTTTTCTGTATTCTTCTGCCATTTAATCACTCACTTTTCTACTGTGCATTTTTCTTAGTCTTTTTGTTTCTTTATAAGTTTTGCGACAGAAGACAACATGGTGGGACTTCGATCTTAAAAGAGAATTCCCCTTCCAACTTAAACTTTTCTTTCTGCAGATGAAGAGAACAACCTGTTCATAGCTTCCTTGAGAGGAATGACTTCTCTCAGTGCCTTTCTTTGGGCCTCCTTCGCTCTCCAGGTGAATCAGCCATCCCACTGAGATCCTCTCCTCATCCCTATTGGGTATGTCAGCTGCCAATGTGTCTCAGCCATGCAAGGATTACAGCTTCTACCACAAACTCCTCCTGCCTGGCTACATTCTGATATTTATCACAGGCTTGATGCTGAATGTGATGGCCCTGTGGATATTTGTTCGCTACCTGCGCCTGAAATCAGTGGTGATGATCTACATGTTCAATCTGGCTGTGAGTGACCTCACCTTCACGCTCCCTCTACCACTGCGACTCTACTACTACTTCAACCATGAGTGGCCCTTTGGCAACACCCTGTGCCAGGTCTCTGGCTCTGTCTTTCAGATCAACATGTATGGTAGCTGCATATTCCTCATGTGCATCAACCTGGATCGCTACATTGCCATTGTGCACCCACTTCGCTGGCGGCACCTGCGGCGTCCCAAGGTGGCCAGGCTCCTTTGCCTGGTGGTCTGGGTCGTGATCCTCATGGGCTCCATCCCCACAGCCATAGTCCACAAGCAAAACCACTGTGAGTCACAGAACCAGACTACTTATCTGTGCTTTGAAAGCTTTAGTGATGACATGTGGCAGAATAACCTCTTCCCTCTAGTTGTCCTGGCTGAAATCCTGGGTTTTCTCCTGCCGCTGAGCTCTGTGACATACTGCTCCATTCAGATCTTTCGGGAGCTCTGTCAGGCCAGACAGCCGAAGACGCTGCGGCAGCAGAAGACAATTCGTCTCCTCTTGGTCAATCTGGTCATCTTTGTCATATTCTTTGTGCCCTACAACACTACCCTGTCTGTATATGGTTTGATAAAGGCCAGGGTGATTAATGTTGAGAAGCAAATGCAGGCCTCCGTGCGTGAGGTGCTAATTGTGACAATGATGTTGGCCAGTATGAACTGCACACTGGACCCCCTGATTTACTACTTCAGCACTGAAGGTTTCCGTAACACCTTTAAGAAACTGCGTCGGGGACAAACCTGGCACTCAGATATAGGGATGGTTAGGAATCAGGTTGTGGAACAAAAGTCAACCCGAAACCATGCTGCCTCAGCAGCAAAACAGTTACCATCTGAAAACTTTCGCTGTCCCAGTGAATCTGTGCCAGCACTTCCTACTGCAGTATTTTTGAATGGCCCTATTGAGGACTCAGAAATTTAACCACAGAAAGCTCCTAGCATTGCTGAGTTTCAGAATGGCCCATTCAGTAATTACATCAAGGCTGTGGAAAACAGCTCAGGGTTACTTAGCAAATTGAGGGAGCATGGCAGGCTATATGTGGGTGAACGTATGATACAAAGCTGAAGGATGAAAAGTTGTTCTCAATAAACACAGATACATTGATGACATGGTCCCAACTTGACTCTTTTGGTACAGGAAACACAGTGGGGAACAAGTGTTTGAAACAAGTATGCTGTGTTTAGGTCTGGTCAGCATGGGTTCCTATGGCAAGTTGATCTTGTCTTGATCTTTAATCCTCCTTGCTGCACTTCAACATAAAAAGGTTTGGGGAATAATCAGAACACAGGCATGATACCCTTTGCTAACAGAGTGAATTTAGTAGTAAAGACTGAGAGAAACCTTGCTGAGCTTTTGTTACTCTTGTTGTTTTTTAACTTGCTGCCTCAATTTCCATCATAAGTCCAGTTTATGGCACCTAGAAAAGTGTCAAATGTTCCAGAAGAGTTGAAGTTTTTATTAACTCTTGCTGGGGTCAAGGAGAATAGCTGAGTATTTAGTGCTCTTGCAGAAAGTAGATCCCTAACTGCACAGTAAGTCACAGACCCTAGCAAAGCAATCTTTCGTAGGTTCATCAAAAGTGATTGTGTAGCAGTATGCACACACATGCAGCACAGTGGCTACACATTTACCTCAAGCAAAAGAGCTTGAGGAACACTTGAGAATACAGTCAGCATTCACAATGGCCCCAGAAAAAAAAAATGCCAATACTGCCGGCATTTCTGAAGAATACACTGACATTAGTACTTTGCTCTTTCTCATCACTTGACTGTGAAGTGATTAATTTCAGATCTGCGTGATTTTCAGTGTCAAAGAGAAATAATGTCACAGATTGAGGCTGCAGTGAAATATATTTGCTTGCACTGTTTGTACAAGCTTCTCATCTCACACTGTATGCTAAAGCCCTATAAATCTGCCCAGAAGAGAGAGACCCAGTTGTATGCTGGCCGTGACAGAACACCCCGCTACTCTCTGCTGCTTGTGACCAGGGGCTGCCCTCCCACCAGCACTGCAGCTGAGCTTCTCTTTGGCTTCGAGTAGAGCCCAGGTTGTCCCAGAGCTGGTCCACTGCAGTATATATGAAGATGGGATGTTGTTGTTATTGTCATTGTATGTCAAAAACATAACCCAGGCAGCCGGGCTCAGCAGAGGGTACAAATTGCAGACCTGCCCTGGTGACAAGGCAGATCCAAGGTCATCCTGAGAAGTCAGTGAGTCAGCACTGGAACCAGGCCTGGAGCAGTCAGCAGGGTCAGCCTCAGGCCAGTGTGTGCAAGGTGAGCCCGCACTGACAAGGCCATTCTTCCGCAGCACCTCGAGGCATCCTTCTGCGGCTGGCAGCATCACAGAGGCACTGTGCTCCCCAGAGCTGGGCTGAACAGAGATTGCTCAGAGCCTGCAAGTTCACCACATATGAATGAACTAGCAGGTGGCCAATGTCCTCCCTCTTCTGAAGGAGGTTGCTCACCTGCCAAAGCTAAAGCATGCCCCCAGACACAGAAAGAACATGGGAAAACATCATCTTCTCTTGTAGCTTCATTCTGAAAATAGCTGAACTATTTTTACCTGGAACATTTTATAAATATACCATCTCCAGCAGAGGAAATTTTAGCTTAAATATTTTGACAAAATTATAAATAACTGAAAAGCCAGTCTCTTAATGGATCTTATCACATAATTTAGCAATAAAGGCAGCTGGCCATGCCACATGCGATGGGTACGTTTCTGAGTTTGGATGTCCAAGAACTTTCCATAATTGATATATGCTGTGCCCAGTTCCAGTGTAGGCTGAGTTTTCTTATTTGCATTTTTAAATTCTAGTCCAGTTTGATTCCTTTGGATTCTGGAGGGGATCATGCCTATTTTTCATGTTTGCAAGAGAGAATGGGTGCTAGATAAGTTGTCCGCTTCTGCACTGTTACCATTGTTGGATTGAAGTTTTTATTCCATCATGGTGATAAGGAAGAGAACATGCATGCACAGGCCCAGGGAAATGAGTCACCAGCCCTATCTTGCTTTATAACTTGTGCTTCATGAGTATAAAACAAACAAATTTGAAAGACCTTGGGCATGATGGTGCCCAACTCACTTATTTAAAAATAGCTTCTGACACAATGCTGACTGCTACAACATGGAACAACTTGAAAGCATGTGTTTAAAACAGCAGAAACAAGGAAAACGCACGATACAAAGGTATTCAAGACAGAAATGTTAAATGGGAATCTAATTTCACCAGAGCCCTTTCAATCTGTACAAATGCCTCCCTACATCCTACCGCAATAATTGTTGAATAAGTATTCTTGGCAAGTATGCTACAGGGAAAAGATGCCATTCATTGCTCCCCTGCACTTTGTGTCATTTGCAGATGTGCGTATAAAACAAATGTCTCCTTATCAAGTAAGACTAGACAAGTGAAAGGTCAGAGGGATGGCAGATGAGAACAGAATGCTTATATTATATGGATTAAAGAGATTATCTGCAAAAGTGCTTAAGTATGTTTGGATTTCAAATCTTTTGCCTTCCAGCACAGATATGCCAGTCACTTTTGGAAGTGCTTTCTTATTTGGACAATTTAGAAACACATTGTTATTAGCATTAATTGTGATCCTAAACATATTTTATACTTTCTGGAAAATCACTGAGAGTCTGCGTTCAGTAAGTCAACTTAAAAAAAAAAGTTTCAAAAAGCCCAGCACAAACCACACTTAATCTCAAAACTGATCTTGTTACTACTGGTGTTCTTTGCAGCACATCCTGGCTGTGCACCTCCCACCGCTTGGTGTCTCCCACCAACAAAATACGTTGCATTACAAATGCCCTTAGCAACCTGAAAGCTTGAGTGCTTTCCTCAACACCTCCTTCTCTGGGAGTTGAAGCAGATGTCCTCCAGAGGTCCCTCCAACCTAACTCATTTTATGATCCCCTGTTCTTATGTTGTAGATGCTGATCTGGAATCACAAGGACAGAAAAGTGTTAGAAAGAAGATAGAAACCCCCAACCCACCACTGAACCCTATCAAATTCTGGTTGAAGGCTGCGCAGTACAGGGATGAGTGCTGCTATTTGGTACTTCTTCAGCATCACTTGCTCATACAGTTGCTCCTGGTTGCTCACCCTGCAGACACCTGACCACATTCCAGATGCAGCCATAGCCCTCAATTCTGCAGCTGAGAGCAGTCGCTCAAAGCTCCACATTCCATGAGCTACTTTTGAAGCCTTTCTTTAAATCTCTTATATTCTGCAGTGCTAACAGAGCCTCAGCAGAGGCCAGGCAACCACAGTGCTGATGCTGCAGAACATCCTGCTGACCGAAACCGTCTCAGGCTTTCCTTGCATTTCCCCACATTTCCTTATCATCCACTGTCTCTGCTTTCACACTGCGAGAGATCTTTGAGCATGGATCACTGTTTGTTTGGCTTGCATAGCATTTTGCCCAGTGGGAGAGTGAGCTCTAAGGGCTTCTCGACAAGGTAAGAATAAAAAGAATGCTATCACCAGAAAACTTGCTATGCTGGATTTGGTATGCTAAAGCTAAACACAGCTATTCGTGCTTTAACCTATTTAACTCTGCTAGTGACAAGGGGACGGGGAGCTAGTAACACCCCTCTGCCCTCAAATGCCAGCCTTGAAGTGCAGGCTTTCTTTCCACATCAGCCCCTGAAATACAAGGGAAGAAGAAAGCATTCTCCTCTGGGGGCTGGGGGTGGAGAGGAAGGTTCAAACTTTCCACCACAAAGTGAGGATGAAAGACTTTTTCTGACACTGGAGATTTAAAAAAAGGGAGAGAAAGAGAGAGAGAGAGAATAGATGAAAATGCAGAGCAAAGAAGTAAGGCATCAGTGAGCTACAAAGCAATCTGTCACTGCATCAGGGGTGGACACAGATGACAGGACCAAACCGAGGGAACAGTGTGACACCGGAACAGCCTGTCCCAGCATCAGGCGGACATCTGCAGGGTCCCAGCCTCCTCTGGGTCCTCTCAGGAGTCTGGGAGTGCTGTGTGGGTAAAACATGCTGAAACCAGCATAGCCAAGGGTCTTTGACATGGGGGCGGGACTTGCAACAAAATTAATGATTTGTGATGACAAACTTCTTGCCCAACAGTGTCGTTTGTTTTCATGGCTGCCACCCACCAGCTCAGGCTCCCCAGGGCCCCATCCAACTTGGCCTTGAATACATCCAGGGATAGGGCACCCACAGCTTCTCTGGGCAGCCTGTGCCAGTTGCCTCACGGCCCTCTGAGGAAAGGTTTCTTGTTCGGGTGGGGCTTCTCCTTTCCTTCCAAATCCAACGCACACCCATACGGCCGCCCCGACGCGCGGCTCCGGGCAACCCGAAGGCCGCAGGGCTGAGCAGGGGCGGGCCCGGCTCCGGTGCGCAGCGCGGCGCCCTGTCTCCGCGGCCAACAGCGACCCCTGGCGGCACACGGCGCTTGAGGCTGCGGAGCAGGGCCAGTTTCCCCGCGGCCGGGCCGCAAGCCCGCGGGGCTTGTCGTGAGCCGCGGCGCGGGGCTGCGTTCGCGTCCTCGTCCTCGTCCTCGTCCTCGTGAGCCCTCCTCGGGGACAAGCCGGTAAAAATGGCAATAACAGGGAAGAAGCTGTGAAAGGAAGGAAGGAAAGGTGTGAGTGCCTCTATCCCAGGAGGGGAAGGGGAGAAGAGGAGCTCGTTTTGTTGTTGGCACCCCAGTGCAAGGGGAAGAACACAAAAACAATGTCACTGCAAAGTAATCTCGTCCATCACGTGGACCATGCACGTCTTCCATGGGGGCTTTACCAATCCCAGCCCCACCAGTGCTGGATTCACACCTATATGGAGTGCTGTTCTGAAGGGAAACACGCACCAAGGTGGTGTCCAAGCACTGCGTTTTGGGTCAGGAAAGCCACAGTTGATTTCCTCCCATGGGCTCCTTATGCAGAGGTGTCATGGTTGTCCTTGGTTATGCAACGACAGATTGTTCTCTCCACCATGTCCCTTCTTTGTTCCCCCGCGCAGGAAGAACACTGCTCACAGAAAGGAAAAACAACAAAGAATTAGCTATTTGCTTTTTTTTTTCACACACAGTGTCCAAATCTATTGGCTCTTTTATTGCACATATCCAAACTCCACTCTGCAAATAGAGCTACTGATCTCCCCATGCTTTTCTGTAGTGTTTATTATGACTGCAACCTTCATGCATTTGAACTAACTCTTCCACAGGAGGCCCATAAGCTGAGGTGGTATTATTACTGTTTTATAACAGAAAGCTTGGGAGCTAAAATGTATGTTCTGAAATACCTCAGATGTTCCTTTTCAGAGTGATGTACAGCACATATACATTTTCTGCATGGCTCCTAAAGATTCTAGCCACAAATACAGGACACAAGCCATGCAACAAACCAAACACTGTGTGGGGCAGTGGGCATACAGCTGTGTGCAGGGCTGCCGTACAGCTGCTGAGTGCAGGCTGCCCTGGCAGCTGGTTAGGTGAAGTTCGTCAGCTAGCTAAAGTGCCTACAGTTGTAATCCATGCAAAGGTAGCATTTTGAAAGTAGAAGCATGAGAGGCAAAAAGGCAAGACAGGTGGCTCTGTGTCATTCTGCACTTTGTACCTTCGAAAGTTGGGGAAGAGCAAGCTGCTGGGTGAGACACCATGACTTACCGGACAAGGAAGAATTAGACAGATGTGAAGCAACAGGAAAATTCCACGGCTACTTCATTTACAAATGGCTTTTATTGACTTCAGCTGTTTCAGAGTAACTGCCAGCAGCAGTATATCCTCCATCTGATAAGTAGATCATTGCCACCAGGAGGCTGACGTGGACCCTTCAAAAGGAAATGGACAGACTCATAACTTGAGTCATTTCTGAAGCTTGGGAGGGCCCCATCATGCATACAATTCCCTGTTTTGTTCTCTTCAAACCCAGTCTTGTGCTACTTGCTTCCCTCCATACTGTCCTTCCTCTTGTCATTGTCTAGACATGCAGTCTGAAAGTACTGAGAATTTTTTTTTCTAAAAACCAAAGGCGATTATTGCCAGGAACATAATTTGGCTTCCCAGGGACACCAACACATGGGGTGAAGCTGATGGTACCCTCCTTTTTCATGTCTTGCTCTGGCCTTGGGCTGAGTTCTGCAGTTCTACATAGGGGGTAGCCTTCACCCATTTAAAATTAAAAAAAAAAAACAAAACAAAAACTTCCGTACTGGCTTGGATTTAGCATGGAGATGGTTTTAGTGGTCTTGAGAAACAACTTCCTCGGAGCTGACAGCTGGATTCCACGGAGCTTTGTGCTGCTTTTTCTGCCTGCAGGGTCAAGCAGGGTGGTGGGTGGGGATCGCAGAGTTTTTGCTAGCGGCTGAGTGTTGTGCAGGGGACTTGTCCTGGTTAGTGTTCTGGATTGGCAATTTTGTCTGTGAGCAAGAGACACTGAAAAAAAAAAAAAAAGGAAAGGAAAAAAAAGCCTAAAAGGAGCAGGCAAAAGCTCTGTGAGCTGCTGGAGAAGATGCTTGTGCTCCCCACTAGAGGAGTGTTTTGAGATGGTAACAGAAGTGACCCTAGCAAGAACATAGTGTCTTCATAGGGCTGTTTCTGTGCTTTGATGCTAGTCAAAATGTCCAAAATGTTGTTTTGCTTTGTTTCCTTGGATTCATGCCACAGCAAGGGATGCTTTTGGAATCTGAGATATGGCATTGCTTATGGCTGAACCTTGGAGCTTACAGATTCCCCATCCAGAAAAGCTCACAAGTGCCTATTGCTGCTCCCTGTCCTGCACCTAACCTGCACCAAACCCACCCCGTGCTCCTTCCCCAGATAACAGGAGTGGTTCCAGGGTTACCATTTTGAAGAGACGGCTGACCAAGGAAGGCTAGCGTCTCTCTACATCCTGTCAGAATCATAGAATTACAAAACAAAAAAACATCTCACATTGGAATTGATCCACAAGGATCCTCAGGTCCAATCCCTGACTCCACACAGCATCACCCAAACCTCAAAGCACGTATCTCTGAGAGTGCTGTTCAATATATATATATATATATATATATATATATATATATAGCCTATATACTTACATGTGAGCCTGCAGTCAGACAGGAGTTGTTGGTGAGGATCTGCTCCGTACAGGAGACCTCGAGTGCAAAAGTTCCCCCCTGCAGGGGAAGCTCTGAGAGAGGCTCCATTTTGTGTAGAAAGCAAGTTTTTTTGTGTGTATGAGGGACATAAGGGGCTACAGGACACCGCCACCTGGAGCAGCTAGCAGATGCTGCCAGTTTCTGTTTTTACCTGGAACAGCCAATAGATGATGCTGTTTTTCATTTTCTCAGACTAGCTTTTACTTTCCCAGACTGTTTTTCTATTTTTAAAGATAGAGCAGCCCATAGATGTTTCCTGTTCCTACTTTCTCAGGCTGTTTTTCACCTTTCCAGACTACTCTTCCCCGTTTCCAGATAAGTTTGTTGTTATGTTTTTTTTTTGTTTTGTTTTGTTTTGTGGATTAGTTTTGGTAGGACTTTTTATTTGTTTTAACTTATCTAGGGTATGCCAGGATGTGTCGGTACTGGCTGCACTTCAAGAATGTCCACTGTGTTTCTCAAGGGTGCTCCTCACTCCTACACCAATGGTTTCCATCTTGACAGACATTCTTATCTGTCTTATTACTTTTCCCATCGTACCCAGGTCACTATTATGGCTGCTCCCTTCGAGTGGGCAGAGCATGAAGGAATTAGGAAGAGATGCAGCACAGACCCCAGGAGCATCTTCCTCTTTTTTACACACGAGGCATTCTTTTTGGTCTCTCTTCCTCATCCTCTCCTCTGCATCGCCACTTTACTCCCCCAAAAAAGGGAGCTGTAGGATTTGATAACCAAAGGCTTTAAAACAGATGAGTCTTGATCTGTTTGGTCCAGTTTCTCTGTGACATCACCAGGGAGCCTAGGAAGGAAGTGATGAGAACACAGACACAGGAAGGGATGATCTCTTGCCCGTGAGATGGATCCTCAAATATCATCTGGTTCCAGCCCTTGTCCTAAGGCCTATGCCATCATGGAGCTCGTTGACCTCATCCCTTCTTCATGCTTCCCACCCCAGACTTGCTGTCCCCTCACACTGTCTACTCCAGCTTAGAATCGTAGAATCTTAGAATCACCAAGGTTGGAAAAGATCTCCAAGATCATCCAGTCCAACCGTCCACCTATCACCAATAGTTCTTGCTAAACCATGTCCCTCAACACAATGTCTAAACGTTCCTTGAACACCTCCAAGGTCGGTGACTCCATCACTTCCCTGGGCAACCCATTCCAGTGCCCACTCTTTCGGAGAAGTAGTATTTCCTAACGTCCAGCCTGAATCTCCCCTGGCACAACTTGAGGCCATTCCCTCTAGTCTTACCACTAGTTACATGAGAGAAGAGGCTGACCCCAAGCTCACTACAACCTCCCTTCAGGTAGTTACAGAGAGCGATAAGATCTCCCCTGAGCCTCCTCTTCTCCAGACTGAACAATCCCAGCTCCCTCAGCTGCTCCTCATAAGGCCTGTGCTCCAGACCCCTGACCTTTGTTGCCCTTCTCTAGACACGCTCCAGGGCCTCAATGTTTGTAGTGAGAGGCCCAAAACTGAACACAGTCATCAAGGTGCGGCCTCACGAGTGCTGAGTACAGAGGGACAATTACTTCCTTGCTCCTGCTGGCAACACTATTTCTGATGCAAGCCAGGATGCCATTGGCCTTCTTGGCCACCTGGGCATACTGCTGGCTCATGCTCAGCTGAGCATCGACCAATACCCCCAGGTCCGTTTCCTCCACACAGTCTTCCAGCCACTCCACCCCAAGCCTGTAGCGTTGCCTGGCGTTGTTGTGGCCAAAGTGCAGGACCTGGCACTTGGTCTTGTTGAACCTCATCCCATTGGCTTCAGCCCAGAGATCCAGCCTGTCCAGATCTCTCTGTAGGGCCTTGCTACCCCCAGGCAGATCGACACTTCCTGCCAGTTTGGGGTCATCTGCAAACTTACTGAGGGTGCTCTCAGTGCCCTCATCCAGGTCATCAGTAAAGATATTGAAGAGGACAGGCCCCATCACCAACCCCTGGGGAACACCACTCGTGAGTGTTCGCCAGCTGGATTTAACTCCATTTACCACCATTCTCTGAGCCCGGCCCTCCAGCCAGCTCCTTACCCAGCAAAGAGCGTACCTGTCCAAGCCATGGGCTGCCAGCTTCTCCAGGAGAATACCATGGGAGACAGTGTCAAAGGCTTTGCTGAAGTCGAGGCAGACGACATCAACAGCCTTTCCCTCATCCACCAGGTGGGTCACTCAACCATAGAAGGAGATGAGGTTGGTCAAGCAGGACCTGCCCTTCATGAACGCATGCTGGTGAGGCCTGATCCCCAAGTTGTCCTGCACATGCCATGTGATCTCCCTCAAGACAATCTGCTCCATAAACTTTCCTGGCACTGAGGTCAGGCTGGCAGGCCTGTAGTTCCCCGGATCCTCCTTACGACCCTTCTTGTAGATGGGAGTCACATTAGCAAGTCTCCAGTCTTCTGGGACCTCTCCAGTTGACCAGGAACGCTGATAGATGATGGAAAGTGGCTTGGCTATCTCCTCCATCAGTTCCCTCAGCACTCTCGGATTGAAGCTTCACTCCACTGCTTGGGGAGCTCAGGCAGAGCGGTGCTGGCAGGAAATCCATGTCTTTCCCTCTCAGCCCTGGAATATGTACATCCATTTACTTGACCTGTGCAAGGCAGTGCTCAGAAAAGGCTGATGTCTGAAGAACTGCACAGAGAAAACCTGAAGTGTCCCTACAGAGCCTGTGTGAATTAGATTTCTGTTTTGAAAGGCTTGTCATTTATCCAAATGTGGCATGTTTTTTTCTTTGTTTATTTGTTTTCTGGGGATAGCACATAGCAAAGCTCTGATGCCAGCAGAGCACTCCTGCACAGGTTCCAGCTTCTTCCTCCAAAGCATGGACCAGCTGCTGTTCTTCATGGCATAGGGCTACTCTTCTTCATCTATACTTTCACATTCTACAGCAAAATGTTTTTCTCTGCTTTTTTTTAATTATTATTATTATTCTTTCTGAGTAGATTAAATGTTCAGGCTGAAGCCATATTACAAAATAAAAATTTTTAAAAAGTCAGATGTAGGCAGCCAGCCAGAATGGAAAATTTCAGTTCCAATCACAAACGTTACAATGGAACACTTTGCAGTGGGACTGCCCACACAGCCCAACCCCTAAGCTTGATAGCTCTCAGTGTGTCTGCAGGTTGAACATGCCTCTATGGGGCCTGTCACCCTGCTGTCCTCGCACCTTCGGGATAAGTGTCAGAATAACTTGTTTATTTGCTCAGTGGCACTGAGGAAGGAGCAGCACCTTGGTCCTGCCTTCTCAGCTCTGTGAGGCAGAAAGGGGTGGAAAAATGGGACTTGGTAGCTATGAACATCTGTTTTAAGTGCAGAGACCAAAATATTTATTTGAAAAAACAGAGGAACAAAACTGAAAACCAGAGTTTTGTGTAATATGGCTCATCTGTTAGCAGTGGCTAATGCAGACAAAGCCCCACCTGAGATGGGATGTTTTGATTCAGCACCATTAAATTTGATGAGTTCAGACACTAATGGATCAGATGCCCGCTCACTGAGTGTAATCAAGGTGACAGCCCGTGGAGCAGTGTGGTTGGGTACCTGACACCCTGTACCCAGTGACAGCATGGAGCTGCTGAGCTGTGGCTGCTGCCCCATGGAGGCAGTGCTCCTGCTCCCCAGGAGCAGAAGAGAGGAGAGAGCAGTCCTGGCAGGACATGTAGTCACGGCAGTGGGGCTGGGCCCCTTCCCTCGCTCAGCCCTGCTGCGTCTCTCATGCTGCAGGATGCTGGGCTCTGCATGGAATAGGAGCAGAGCACATGCGCCTGCACGCCTGAACATAGAGAGGAGCTGCTGCTGCTGCTGGTCAGCAGTGGGCAGCCGGGGGACAGGAATGCCTGAACAGCAGCAGGCTTTGGCTGAGCGACTGTGTGCTCAGACCACAGATCTAAGCAATTAATCCAGGCGTGGAACAGAGCAAGTTCCTCCTCTGCACTGGGTGCTCACGGTATTTCACTAATAGATGTAACACTGATTAGCTGCATCACATGGCAATGGTTCAGACCGTATTGTGCAAACCCAACCTGTGTTTGCTCCGTCTGACATAACCCCCTTTGACACAGACCTCTAGACAGTCCCCCCGCTGGCTGCGTCCACTGCGACACCACGCTGCCCTGTGGACACCTCCTGCCAGCGTGGATCTGCCACAGGCGGCTGTGCAAAGCACAGAGCTGGGGGCCACAGCCACCAGACAAAGGGACCACGCCTCACAAGGCCACACAGTATGGACAGTGGGGGACCCAGGGCCGGTGCTGTGCTCCTGGCAGGGCTGAGCCAACCTGGACGAAGCATGGATGAGGCCACAGTTCAGAGGAGCTGTGGTGGTGGCCTTCTGGTGAGGAAACCATAGAATCATAGATCGGCTTGGGTTGGAAGGGACCTCAAAGCACGTACAGTTCCAACCCCCTGCCGCAGGCAAGGCTGCCACCCGCCAGATCAGGCTGCCCAGAGCCCCATGCAGCCTGGCCTTGAGCGTCTCCAGGGATGGGGCATCCACAGCTTCTCTGTTCCAGTGTCTCACCACACTGAGTGAAGAGTTTCCTATTAACACCTAACCTAAATCTCATCTGTTTTCGTTTAAAGCCATTCCTCCTTGTCCTGTCGCTGTCAGACCGTGTAAAGTCAGTCTCCCTCCTGTTTATAACCCCCTTTAAGTACCAAAGGCCACAGTGAGGCTCCCAGAGCCTTCACCTCTCCGGGCCAAACAGCCCCAGCTCCCTCGGCCTTCCTGAAGAACGGGCAGTGAGCACAGCCGGAACAGCCAGTGAGGAGCTCGTTGGCATGACCATGAGCTGGTAACAAACACTCAACGCAACAGAAGCACAGCAATGAGCCTGCAAGCCAACCCCAAAGATGGTGATTATCCCGTTCTGAAGAAAAACTCATCCGTGTAAGCAGAGGACAGCTCAGAAGTTATCTCTGGCAGCAGGCGCACGGCAGCGCGGACATGAGCAGGCAGCCTGCTGCCAGCACAGCTCCCACAGGCCCACTACGGAGCCAAAATGGTGGCAAGGCAGCGGGACGGGGCTCAGCACAGGCTCCACGCGGACCAGGTGCAAGGGAACAGCAGTGCTGTGGCACTGTGCTTTTCTGCGGCCAGGCAGAGGGGGCCACGGGCCGGGTGGGTTTGTGGGGAGGGCCCCGCACCGAGGGCCTGGCAAGTGGGCTCTGTGGTAGCCAGAGGCAGCCAGGGGGGCTGTGGCCAAAAGCAGCCCGGCAAGGCCGGGGCTGGGCTGGCTCGGAAGGCAGCGACGGGGTGAAGGAACTGGGCCGGGCCGAGCCGAGCCGAGCCGAGCGGGGTCAGGCTCCTACCGCAGCTATTATGGGATGGCGAGGCCCGGGGGAAGGGGGGGAAGTGGGGGAGGGGAGGGCAGGCAGTGGGTATTATGGGATGGTTAGGCCTTCTGCGGCGGGGGAGGGAAGGGAGAGCCGCGACTATTATGGGATGGCGAGGCCTTCCGCCACCGGAGGGGGGCAGGTGGGTGGCAGGAGTATTATGGGATGGCAAGCCCTTCTGCGGCGGGGG